>NW_027187374.1:6999735-7010663 GCF_028583685.1 Petaurus breviceps papuanus | reverse complement strand
TAATCCCTTCAACTACTGAGAAAAGTTTCATAAGTTACAATTATTGTTTTTCCATGTAGGAATGTTAATAGTTCAATTTTGATAAGTTCCTTATGATTCCTTTTCCCTGTTTACCTTCTCATGCTTCTCTTGCTTCTTGTATCTGAATGTCAAATTTTCTATTCAACTCTGGTTTTTTCAGCAAGAATGATTGAAAGTCCTCTATTCCACTGAATGACCATATTTTCCCCTGAAACATGATACTCAATTTTGCTGGGTAAGTGACTCTTGGTTTTAATCCCAGCTCCTTTGCCCTCCGGAATATCATATTCCAAGCCCTTCGATCCCTCAGTGTAGAAGCTTCCAGATCCTGGGTTATCCTGATTGTGTTTCCACAATATTCAAATTGTTTCTTCCTGGCTGCTTGTAATATTCTCTCCTTAATCTTGGAATTCTGGAACCTGGCTATAATATTCCTAGGAGTTTTCTTTTTGGGATCTTTTTCAGGAGGTGATAGGTGTATTCTTTCAACCTCTATTTTGCCCTCTGGTACTAAAACATCAGGGCAGGTTTCTTTGAGAACTTCCTGGAGGATGATTTCGAAGTTCTTACTTTGGTCATAGCTTTCAGGCAGTCCAATAATTTTTAAATTATCTCTCCTGGATCTATTTTCCAGGTCAGTGGTTTTTCCCATGAGATATTTCACATTGCCTTCTATTCTTTCATTTGTTTGGATCTGTTTAACAGCATCTAGATTTCTCATAAAGTCATTAACTTCCATGTGCTCCAATCTAATTCTGAAGCAATGATTCTCCTCAGTGAGTTTTTGAGATTCTTTTTCCATCTGGCAAATTCGGCTTTTTAAGGCATTCTTCTCCTCATTGCCTTTTTGGGCCTCCTTTGCCATTTGAGTCAGTCTGTTTTTTAAGGTATTATTTTCCTCAGTCAGGCTATTGACTCTCATTTCATAATATTCTTGCATTGTTCCCATTTCTCTTCCCAATTTTTCCTCCACTTCTCTTATTTGGTTTTCAAAATCTTTCTTAAGGTCCTCTATGGCTTGTAACCAGGTTGTATTTTCCTTTGAAGCTTTTGGTGCAGGAGTTCTGACTTCACTATTTTCCTCCTGTTTCATGCTTTGCTCCTTTTTGTCCCCCAAATAGGAGTGTATTGTTGGAATCTTCTGTCTGCTTTGTTTCCTTTGCCTGCTCATTTTGCCACTCAATGACTTGACTTTTGGGTTTTTTGCCACAGTAGGACTCTGCCACCAGACAGGGGAGCTTTTGTTCCAAACGCTGGGGTTTTCTCAGCTGCTGGAGGTATTAGATGGGTGCCCTCTCTGAGGTCTCAACACCCTCCGGCAAGCTGGACACACACCCCAGGACCTCCACCCTAGACTGCAATCCAGATCCAAGCAGGTTAAAGCAAGAGCGATTACCCCTCAGACTGGTGCTTGGTCCCCCTACACTCTGCAGGCCAGGAGCTGAAGCCGCCATGTGGCGCTGGCTGGCCATCTCAGTGGCTTTTTGCCCTGAGGGTAAAAGCCATGCACTCCCACTTACTGGTCCCAAAGTCCAGACTGTACTGACCTCTCACTATGTCCTTTGTGTCTATGTGTTGATAAATCTGGAAATGGCTACAGCTGCTGGTGATCTGGAGTCCCTCCAGCTGTGGCTGGTCAGGCTCACCCTGGGGCTAAAGCCTTGGTGTGGGGCTGGACTCGGCTCGCAGAGCGCTGCGCTGGATTCCTGCTGGCCTGCCGGACTCTCCTCAGTGGGAGGTTAGCTTCTCTGTGTCATTTTGTCGGTTCTGCAGCTCCAAAGTTTGTTTAGAGTCCCCTTTATACATGGATTGGGGAGGGTGGAAGCCGGAGCTGTGGGAAGGTCGGGCTTCTACTCTGCCATCTTGGCTCCGCCCCTGAAAATATTTTTCATAAAACTTTTTATTCATATCAACATGTAATTAGTTTTTATAAAAAATACATATTTTAAAACTATCAGTTTTAATTCCCAATATAGCAAATATTGATAGAGATGACTCACATAAACAAACTCCTTTTGGGGTCCTCAATAATTTTTAAGAATGATATGAGGTCTTGAGGCCAAAATTTTGAAAACCTCTGATTTAGTCCAACCCTCTTATTCTATAGATCAAGAAATTAATTTTTAAAGTAATTGTGACTTGTCCTGGTCACACAGGTAATAAATTGTAGGTGTGGGAGTTAAACTCAAAGTATCTGAATCCAAATCCAGTGTTTTCCCCCAATTTACCTGATATGCAAGACCCTTCACAATTTGTCCTCAATGTACTTTTTAGTCTCATCTCCTTCTATTGCCCTTGATGCATCCAATACTCTAGAAATTAGAACAGAATCTTTGAGAAGTCAGTGTGACATTTAAAAAGTTTGAGACATGATTTCTGGGTAATCTAATCATTTTATTAATAAGGCTAGCATGCTATTAATAAAAGAGGTCAGTGTCACTCTCAGATACCAATGGCAATCATGGCAGACGATGAGCTATGTTCCTGAGGAGTGGTGATCAACCTTGATTAGTTAATGAGACAATGGATATTACAATGAGGGGCTAGACCTATTCTAATGAACTTCAATTACATAATTTACTTCTAAATTGCCTCCAGCCTTGGGCAATCTAACCAAAGAATGTATCCCCACCCAAACCAGAGGAAAACACAATGGAATTAAATTCCTTGTAAGGTTGGGTAGAGTCTCACCAAGATTGAGGAGGTGATATTGAATATCCTTCAAGAGACTGAACTTTGAAATGAGGACTATAGAAAAGGAGAAACTTTGGATTAATAACCAAATCATTGGTTATTAATAATCATTTCTCTCATCAGGTTGCAAAAAGTTACACAACTTGAAATTTGTGCCACCATGTTGCAGTGGATAGAGCACTGGATCTAGAGTCAGGAAGACCTGAATTCAAAGTGACCTCAGACACTTACTAGCTGTGTGGGTCACCTAACCTCTGTCTACCTCAGTTATCATCTGTATAGGGGATAAAAGTAGTGCCTATCTCCCAAAGTTGTTGTGAGGATTAAATGAAATATTTGTAAAATGCTTCACAAACCTTAAAGTGCTATACAAATGCTATTGTTAATATTATTTTTGTTGTCATCTAGCTTGTTCCAATGGCCACAAAAACAGCTGAAGCAGGCGCTGTGGAGGGCTTAGAGCTTGGTCAGGCATCAAAGATGCCAAGGTCATTCACTGCATCCTGGGCTTTTGTTTGCCTCTGCATTTCTATGATTCTGGAAGAGAGTGAGACTGAGGACTTTGTGCAGCTCTGCCCCACCTAAATCCAATTCATGCATGAGTCAAGACATTCCCCTGTGATGTCACTAGCCCTCTTCAAAAGTGGAGGACAAACAACATCACAACATGTTCTCCTCATTATAACTCTGGTAAATGTAAAGAAGGTAGAAACTGAAAAGCCAACTGTCTACAAAGACCTCATGACTTGCTCCACAATCTTCAACAAGGAAAGTGGGCCAGGAACCTAATGAAAAATATCAGAGATCATCTACATGACTTTCTTATACTGAGGCATTGCTGTTTATATTTTGCTGCAACTTCTGTTGTTACTGTGCTCAGATATTAATTTAAACTTGGAACATGTTGGAGTTTGGAAAAGTCAATCATCAAACATTTATTAAGTACCTACTACATACCAGGAACAAAAATATACAAAACATACATACAAAACAAAATAAAATTTCTATGGAGGGAAAATAATATGCAAATATATAGAATATCCCAAAAATCTTAGAGTTTTAAGCTTTGAAAGTTTAAGGCTAATTAAACTATTAGAGCACCAAGAACAAAGACTTTGGGGACATCCTGTAAAAGCAGATACAGAATACATACAAAGTGCATACAAAGTAATTGGGGGAGCAGGGAGCACTAGTTTTGGGGAGATTCCTGGAGATTCAGGAAGAACCTTAGGATAGGAGGTAACTCGAGCTGAGCCTTGAAAGAATTCCAGAAAGGGTCTCAAACAATATCTGAGTGCGGTCTTTTTTTGCACAGTGCTATACAGAGTACTCTATACAAAATTCTTTTTTTTTTTTCAGATGCAGAGAACATATCAGCAAATAAATCCACGATACTGTCAATTTAATTATTCTGGGGCTGATCTCTCAGTTTGTGGATTATCCAAGCACTTTTCCGCTAATTGTCCCTCTCTCAACTTCGACTACCTTCTTTGGGAATCACATTACCAGTCTGTTTTCTTATTGATTAGCTGCTGCTTATTGGGGAAAGCAAATTTTCATAATTGTGTGGATTTACAGTAGAGCCATAGCTAGAAACCCTGATGCCTGAGTCAAGCAGCAGAAAATATACCATTTTGCAGGTGGGTTGGGGAAGATGGTGGAGGGAGACCTTAGATTTTGGGTCACAAAACTCTGTCAAGCGAGTGAGTCCAGAATTCTTCTTTGTGGAGTGGAAAGAGGGACCTAAGGATACCTTAGTACAGCCCTGGTGCATAGCAACCCAGTTGGTGCCAGACATATTAGAAGCTGGGTTGAGTCCTTCTGGGATAGCATAGTTTGAAAAGAGAGGGTTGGGAGTGTGAGAGGGTTGTGCTGAAATGATAGCAGGAACAGCAATAACACAAAGACTTCCTAGGCTCCCCTTAAACACTAAAAAACAAAAACCAAATACCCCCTCCAAATGATTTTCTTCTGTTATTATCTGTCAAAGATTTAAGGGGTGACCTTAGAACCTACTCTCTTGTTCTGTACCCTTCAGTTTCTGCACTGGGTCATCAGCATAACAGAAAGTCATCCCTGAATCCCCAGTCATAAATGGTCTCTCCCTTCTTGAAGCTTTCATTACTCTGGATCTCCCCCTGTTCATTTCAATTATAATGTGTACATATGTATGTATGTGTACACTCACACACACACATATAATTAGTCTGGCTTCTAGTCTCAGATCTGCCATTAATTAATGAGCTATGCATACTTAGGCAAGTCAAGCCACTATATGGACCTAGATTTTGTTATCTATAAAATGAAGAATTTAAGTTCAAAGATTCTTGCCATCTCTGTGGTTCTATGGCACATTAATTGGGTTGCTTCTACTTATATCAAATAATTGTGATTTCATTGGTGTGGGTATTCCCTCCACTGGCACAAATTGGAACCCCCTCACGCTTCAGTAGCTGATTTAATGAGCTGTTGTGTTGTTATTGGGTTGCTTTTTTTTCTTTTAAAGCATCACCTAAGGCCAACAGTTTGATGATAAACTTTTCCAAACTCAACTGGGCTGGTCCCAGGATAACAGATACAAAGTCTAGACCTGTGCTTAAAGCTTTCTATCTTGCTAGGAAGTACCATGACTTTCATTCCATAAGCAAAGTCATCAGTGAGGGACTCTAATTGAAGAAATTCATTGACTTAAAGGATCATAGAACTAGGGCAGGTAATGTGTTACCAATCTCAGAGGTATTTATATTTTGACAAGAGACAAAATAATGAAGTTCTCAGGCAACAGCAAAGCCCAGAGCAGGAAAGGTATTATTAGGAGAGAGGCTCCCTATGCTCTTGATTACACCATAGGGGGTGGAGGGGGAAAATACCATCTCTAAGTAAGATTAAGTTGATATGCCTACTTATTTGTCTTGTTTTTCTCCACTAAGGTCACCTCCCTTTATTAAAGAATGATGATTGAAAAACTTATTTTTCACTAATAATGTGCTTCTTAGAAATAAGGTGAATGACATCAAAGTCTAAATTTTAGCAAGCTTACCTCTTTTAGGTAGTGGATGTTAATGAGGTACTATAACAGAAAAAGACATGGAACTAGTGGTTTGAAAGCCTGGGTTCACCCTGGGTGCCCTGGCTTCATCTGGTAGCCACTCCCTCTTAGTTTTCTTCCATTTCTGCCATATGCTCCAGACCACAAGAAGTGTACATTTTCTAGGGGGTTTCTTCACAAGGAAAAAGATAATATAACTCCACAAAAAATACATATATGTAGAGTAAGTTAATGAAATTGGATAATATGAAATCATGTTTCTTATTACCCTGGGGTATATGATGAAATCAATGCTGGAAAAAAAAATCCTTTATTTGCCTCTTTAAAGAGAACCTCTGTGGATAAAACACTGGTCCTGGAGTTAAGAGTTCAAATCTGGCCTCAGATACTTCCTACCTACATGACCCTGAGTAAGTCACTTAACCCTAATTACCTCAGAAAAAACTTTCTGGAAAAAGAGAGAACCTATGAGCCATCTTTCCAGCCTCTTTGTGATTTCTGGTTTAATTTGTAGCAAGAATATCAATGTTCATGTGACTCAGTTTTTTCAATAGTATATCAAGTCATTGGACACCATATATATCTCAAGAAATTTCACATTTTGGCTGCAACAGTTAAATTAATTTTTATAGATAGTTTAAAAATAGTATGATTGTTAGAATTCTCTGACCCACTTTCTATCATGTGGCCAGCCAGCATCATTTCAGCAGTGGTAGGGGACCACATAAAACTGATAGTCATTTGGTATTTGGGGTTTCTTTTCTTTCTCTCTCTCTCTTTTTTTGTAAATTGTCATAGCTAAAGAATTCATCACCTCCTGGTCAACCTACTAGTGATCATCCCCACTGTATATAGTTAAGCTAGTCCCTAGAGATGTATTTACAACTTTTGTGGCTACAAAGAACCTTCAGGAGAGTTTGCTCTTTAACACCATGCTTCAATGAGACATAGAAGTAGGATTTTTCATTTCATCACTTTTTCAGAAATATCATTGCAGAAACATTTGGTTATCTCTTTTTTCCATGAAATATTTTTTCATGGGGTGGCTAGGTGGTGCAGTGCATAGAGCACTAGCCCTGGAGTCAGGAGAACCTGAGTTCAAATCCTGCCTCAGACACTTAACACAAAAAACTGGCCTGTGACCTTGGGCAAGTCACAACCCCAATTGTCCTACCTTCCCCCTCCAAAAAAAGCAAAAAAACCCAAACCCAAAATAATGAAATATTTTTTCATGAGGCACTTGACCACATCTTGCTTAGTAGTGCTTGTGATCAGCTCCCTCCCCCAACAAAAGTATTACAAGGAAAATAATTACAGTTTCTATGTCATATCTATCTCAGAGGATGAAGAAATAGAAAAAATATATGAAGAACTTAAAAGCATCCTTCAAATCTAGTCAATGACTTTCATGTCATTTAGTCAGTGACTTCCAGATAAAAATGGGCACAAGGAAGGATGGTGAATAATATTTTGGAAAACAAGATTCAGGATTAAAAAATGAAAGAGACTAGTGGTTTATAGACTACTCAAAAGCCATCCATTTGTGCATTATGAATATTTTCCTCAAGAAAAGAGTTGGAAGGTGCTGGTTGTAGTGAACATTACAAAACACACAATGGAATTGACAATATCTTAGACAGAAAAGGACTTGTTACTAATATGATATTTATTTCTAAATTATCTTTTTAATTTTATTTTTAATTTGTGGAACAAGAATTTCCATAACAATGCATTATAAAAAAGATGATTGTATATGAAACTGCAAATCTACTATATACAACTTGCTATTCCTTTCAAATATACAACAAAATTGTCATGTAAATTTCTTTTTTTCTTTCCCTCCCCCCTGCCCTAGAGATGGCTACCATTAAACAAAAATAGGCATATATGTGTATGTGCATATACATATAGAAACACATACATATATTTACATATAAAATTATTCTATACATACTTCTATTTATCAATTCTTTCTCTGGATGCAGACAGTGTCTGCATGTTCTTTATAGTTAATTTGGGTATTTATAATAGACAAAATAGCTTATTTTCTAAAAGTCATTCTTAAAACAATACTACTGTTACTGTATACAATGTTCTTGTGGTTCTGTTCATTTTGCCCTTCATTATTTTGTGTAAGTCTTTCCGTATTTTTCTAAAATCATTGAGCTCATCATTGCTTATAGCACAGTGGTATTCCATTACAATCACATACCACAACTTGTTTAACCATTCCCCAATTGATGGACAACCTTGCAATTCTGGTTTTTTGCCACCACAAAGAGAGTTGCTATAAACATTTTAGAACATATGAGTGTTTTTCCTTTTTCCTTAATCTTCTTTGGAAATAGACCAAGTACTGGTATTGCTGGGTCAGAATGTATGGGTAGTTTAATAACTCTTTGGACATAATTCAATTGCTCTCCAAAATGGTTGGATCATTTTACAATTCTACCAACAATGAATTAGGGTCCCAATTTTTCCACATCCTCTCCAACATTTGTCACTTTCCTCTTCTATCATTTTAGACAATCTGGTAAGTGTAAAGTGGTATCTCAAGGTTGTTTTAATCTGCATTTTTCCTATCAATAATGATTTAGAACATTTTTATATGACTATAAATTGTTTTGATTTCTTCATCTGAAAACTGCCTGTTCATATTCTTTGACCATTTATTAATTGAGGAATGACTTGTATTCTTATAGATTTGACCAAGTTCTTTATGTATTTTAGATATGAGACCTTTATCTGATTAACTGTCCATAAAACTTTTTTTTCCTAATTTCCTAAATTAGCTGTCTACATGCAATCAGATCATCAATAAGTTATAAGAAAGGCAAAACCCAAAACTAAATTAGAAGAAAGGATAAAGATAGGAAGGTCAATCTGACCTATTGAAATACTCTGTTCACTCTGAAAAAAAAATGGACATGGTCAGTTAAAGACATGGTCACTGATTATCATCATTTCTTCCCGCCCCCCCATTTCTTAAAGAAGTTTAACCAATATATAGTAGCCACAAGGAAGTCAAAATAATTTAATAGAAATTGGTTCAGTTTATACCCTTGATTTACTTACCAAGCAGAGACGGCAGGCAAAGGAAACACCAATTTAGAGTACAGACTGGTTTGTAAAATATTACACAGGAGGATGGTGAAAGATTATATGTAATATTACCCCAGAAAATAGCAAAAAGCAATGGAAGGGAAAATAAGGCTGCAGTAAGCTTGAGGTGGGCTCCAAATATACCTAATCATACTAAGGGTATGATGTACTATATGGTGAAAGTAGTGAAATCAGGAAGAATTCCTGGATCAGAACAAATATACACAAAAGACATTCATGCTCTAGCCTCTGATACTGTTGACCATCTCTTTGTCTTTCTAAGTATTCTCTCCTTCCTTGGCTTCTATGATACTACTCTTTCCTGGTTCTCCTACTTGTCTGAGCCCCACTTTTTTCTAAATCTTTCTTCAGGACCTTTTCTGGATCATTGCCTCCTCCAAAATCAAAACATGGATGTCCACCAGATCCCTCTTATGGACCCTCTTTCTTAGTGTTCTCCTCTATTCCCATAGAATCAATTATCATCTCTATGCATATAGTTCCCAGATCTAAATGAATTGAGTACTCTCTGTCCCACTATCCTCACAGGCTATATCTTCCTTTCAGACTCTAGAGGTACCCAAGAGGGGTTGCACACTCTTCTATACCATTATTGGCTAAGCTCCCACAAGTTGTGTTTCCCCCATTAAACATTTTTTTAAAAAAATATTTTGTTTCTTATATTACCATAATATCACATGTATCCCTCCTCCTTCTTCCTAAGAGTCATCCCATATGACAAACAGCATTTTTTAGAGAGGAAAAAAGTCCACTCTCATTTAAACTTATGAGTTTGGTTTATATTTTCCTCCATTTGTCTCTAAAATGTTTTTTTTTTCCTTCCAAGTTATGATTGTTTCCCTCTTCTGCTATAAACACAGTATTATATTCCTTCAGGTACATAAATTTTTTCTAAGGTGTCCCTTAAGATGTGCCCAGCTCTCTTCCTCTTAGCCCTTACTCCTACTTCTCATTTGTTACTCCTTTCTCTTTAGGGTTTTGTTTATTAGTTCCTTTTTTTCTCTTGCCTTTATCTAGTTATATGTTTCTTCTCCCTCTTTTTTCCTCCTAGTTAGTTAAGTAGACTCCCCCTTGCTCTCCTCCCTTTCAGTTAGTCCTGTCCATTAGTTTAATTTTATTTTTGCCCCCCTTTCCAAAAAGGATTTCTTTCACTTCATTATTTATCTTTTCTTTCTGTTTACTCTAAACCCTCATTCTCGGATTGGTAACTACTATAACTATCTGGTCTCTCTATTTTCTCTGTATTCTTTATACAACCAAAACTTCCAACTTTATACAATCAAAACTATCCATTCTAGGCTTCTCCCTCTAGGAGCTTTCCGGGGCTGCTTCTTAGGGTTTACTCCATGAATTCTCCTTTTCCATTGTGCCTTACTCTCAGAACAATGCCAATTATTTCAGGTGTCAGAGAGAACACTGCCCCATGGTAGGGTACCTCCTGCTCCCAACTGACCTATTGCCTCTCTTGGTGACTCCTCCCCCTCCCCACTAAATTTGCCTGGAAATCTTCCCTGTATTTCCTTTCCCCTACCTCCAGGTGCCAGTTGTTCCCAGGGATTTCAACTCCTCCCCTCCCAGGACAGGTAGACTTTTCAAGCACCAAATCCCCCAGGCCTCATCCAATAAAAGGTCCCCATATCCCTTCTCTCATAGGAGAGTTCATCAGTACAAACCTCTCCTACTTCTGAAGTAAGATTTCCTTCCTTCTCCCCACTCTTTTCAATCCTTTCCCATCCTCCTCACTGACTCCCCTGTAGGCTCTTCTCTTTCTGGGAGGTCACCACAGTGACCACCTCCCCCTTATTGCTAGTCCTTGATTTGACTCTAGTGCATCACTCACTCCTCTCTATCCCTCTGATCTCTTCCCCCACTTTCATGTGCCCTCCCATGTTATAAAGTAGTTTCACAAAGGAAGCCTTTATATATATAATGCCTATTCTATATCTATCTATCTATCTATCTATCTATCTATCTATCTATCTATCTATCTATCTATCTATCTATCTATCTGCCCTATTCTCTCTCTCTCTCTCTCTCTCTC
>NW_027187374.1:6949058-6999635 GCF_028583685.1 Petaurus breviceps papuanus | reverse complement strand
TATATATATATATATAATGCCCCCTATTTTCACCTCTTCACTGTTAGCTCTACCAGATTTCTGTTTTTTTTTTTTTTGTCTTCTTGTGTACATATGGAAAGAAGTAGCCTGCTGGTCTTTCTGATGTCTGCATTTATTCACTCCTCCTGCATTTGTTATTTGGGATGTTTAAGAATTAAATAATTTCAGTTTTACTTTTCTTTCTAAAATATGTTTAAAATTTTCCTTTATTATTAAATGTACATCTTTTGTCCTATATGATTAAGCTCATATTTGCAGGATAGTTGACCCTGGGCTATATATCCTGACCCCCATTGCTTTTTGGAACACATTATTCCATTTCCTCCTCCTTTTTCTAGTGGATGCAGAATAGTCTTGCATTATTCAAATGTCTTTCCCTTTGAATTTGAAGGTCTTTCTCCTAATGGCTTGCAGAATTTGTCATTTCTGAAGTGCTATGTGTCTAGGTGTTTGCAGCTGTGAACTTTTTAAATTGGAATTTCATTTTCAATGTTCAGAAACTCTGGGCAATTCTCTTCTATTCTTTCCTTGATTCATGTGTTAAGCCTTTTTGTCCTTTCATGTACTTCTGGGAGACCTATTATCCTTAGGTTGTCTCTACACACCCTGTCTCCAAGATCACTGTTTTCCTTACATAGTATACATATTTTTCTTCCTCCCTCCCGATGCCCCATATTTTCTTTTAATGCTATCGTTTTTTGTTTCTCTTCTTCTAGGTTGCCCTCTACTTCTGTGTATTTGTGTTACCCTTCTATTTATTATTCTTTCTTTTGTTTCTTTGGTGAGACATGCCTTTGAAGAGTCCAGTTTTTCTATTCTGCTCACATATTTGCTATGCAAAACATACATTCTGCTCTCATAATTCTCATTTCTCTTTTAAAACACTCAGGACAGCATATTTTAGTGCCATGTTCTCACATTTCACAGAGTCCTCTATCCCATCAAGTACTAGATCATTTTCCTGAACTTGTTTACTAGATTTGGAGGCCAAATTTCCTTCTGTTGTTACTGGTTTTCTTGTTAGTTTATCTGTCTTCAAGGTCTGTGAGATTTCTTCTTCCTGAAATCTTTGGTACTCTCAGTCTTTTTTCCCTTTCCTTATTTTCTGTATTACTCACTTCCTGACTCCCTCCTCTCTGTGATTTCTCTTGGGCTGAATCTTAAAGCATCTTAGCCTCCTTCCACACTGGGCAGGCAACTCATGGTTCCCCAACTTAGGTCTCTGCTCCAACGGACTTTGGGTAGTCAAAATGGGCCCCACTTAGATGCTGGACTCTTCCCTCAAGCATGGTGGAAGACCCTTCCTTCTTCCCTGCTCTCCCCCCCCCCACACTCTCTTTGTTCCTTAGTTCTCTGGCCTTGCCCTGGCAGTTCAGAGCCTGCTTTCTCTGGTACCAGCAGTTCAGAGCTTTGCAGTACTGGTGCCTCCAGGGTTGCAGACCATGGTAGGCTTTTTGGTGCTGAAAAGTTGTGGTCAACATTTTAATGCTGAAAGATTGTAGCTATAGAAACCTGAGCAAACTTCCACAGCCTGGGTCTCTATAGTACTGGGGAGAAAAGGAGGAATAGGGTGCAGGGGTGGGTTTTGATGTAAACCTGTTTCACATGCTTGGATCTGCTAGTATAGCTCACAGGTGGGGGAGGGGTGCTGAGTGAGCTCAGCCTTAGTGAGTATCAGTCTATTACTTTTTTACCCTTCTTTTAGGTTCTGGGTGTCCTTGGTCATGGAAACAACTGTTACTTTATCTTTGGCACATAATTTTTCTTTTGGATAGGTTTGAAAGATTGTGGGGATTGGAGAAAGTATCTTGTTCACTATTTTGTTGTTCCCTCCCCCCATCACTGTTGGTGATTAGTGAGTGAATAACACCTCAGTCCCATTTAATGAATGACTGTCAATTAGCTTCAACAAATGAATATTTACTTCAGAGATCTGGCAAGACTAGAAGTACAAATAGTTTCCTCTACTCCCTTTGGAGCATACTCTCAACTATACTACCTTTTTTTCTGGGGAGAGTGGGCTCAAATTCAGCACAGTATATATTACTCAGTATAATTCCCACCAAGTTCACATTAAAATGCAGCATTACTGCCAGATGAATCCTCTTCTCATTCACTACTGGACTAGGTCCTGAACAAGTCTCCTCAGGGTATTAGTACTGGACTGGCTGCAAAACCTGCCATCGATGTGAATCCTGGACTCCTGAACACCTGGGATCTAGGAATTCATGACCCCTGAAGGCTTAATCTCCTGATCTTTTTTTTTTCTGGTAGTGTACATTTTATTATTTCAAATTATGTATGAGAATAGTTTTTAACTTTCTTTTTTTTAAATTTGAATTCCAAATTCTCTTCTTTTCTTCCTTCCTTCCCCTCTCCCCAATGGGCAAACAATTAGATATTTATTATACATATGCATTCATGCAAAAAAGTATTTCCATACTAGTCATGCTGCAAAAGAAAGAACAGACTGAAAACCAAACAAACCCCCCCCCAAGAGAAACAAAGAAAAAAAATTTTTTTAAGTATGCTTTTATATGCATTCAGATTCCACCAGTTCTTTCTCTGGATGTAGATTGCAATGTTTATCATAAGTCTTTTGGAATTGTCTTGGGTCATTGTATTGCTGAGAATACCTGTCATTAACAGTAGATCATCATACGATATTGTTATTACTCTATACAACATTCTCCTGGTTCTTCTCATTTCACTTTATATCAATCTCCTGACCTTTTGAAACTCTCAAGGTTAGAGTCTCTAGATTCATCTCCTTCACACAAAATGAAAGAACAAACAGTGAGGCAAGCAAAGAATTGGAGCCTGAGTGCATATCCATAGGGTCACATGTCAGCCTTAGAGGAGAGAGCCTAATGCCTTTCTATTCCACCATTGTCTCTCACTGGATGCCATCAATGAAGGAGTCAAACCCCAGAGAAGGTATCCAATGATGAAAAAGGAACAGGTTAACTAAGTTCTTTTGAAGGTACCATCATTTCTAGTTCAACATCTGCATGTAGTTAGCAGAACAGAGCCAGTTACTGAATGTTTACACATGATGTATTTCCATTGCATATTATAATGATTCTCCCAGAAGCAATATCCTCAGCATCTTCCACCTGGAGAGTAGCACTTGAGGTGTCATGCCCATATGCCACTCCTCCATTACACATATATCCAGCCCTAACTTCCTTTCTGAATTCTAATATGCCCTTATCAATATACCCAACTTCCTTCTGAATTTCTTCACCTACATGTTCCACCTCAGATCCACAATGACCAGCCTCCTAAACCAACCTCTCTTTCATACTTCCCCATTTTTATTGATGACACTACAGGTTCACAATATTCAAATTATTCTAAACATTTTCCTCTTTCAAAATTCAGTTCACTGAAACATTTGGGTAACAAAATGGCAGCTTATATAGTCTATGAATAGATAGGTATCTAAGGAGTTGGGAAAGAATTAACCTTTTCTTCAGACTTCCTTCAGGGTCCACTGTTCTGAGATGCCTATAGAGTATCCAGCATTCTAGATCTTTCCTTTCTCTTCCACAACTCAGTCCTCCCTTTGCTTTTTTTTTAAAGAAAGATGTATTGTTCCCAAATTTTCTACTGTTCTTAAAGGAATGGGTGACATACTTTGTAAAAACTTTTTCTGCATTAATTGATGTAACCATATGATTTTGTTGTTACTGTTATTAATATGATTAATTATATTTATAACTTTCCTAATATCTATCCATCTCTGCATTTCTTGTATAAAAGGAACCTGCTCATCTTTGTAATATGTTGGTGTAGTCTCCTTGCTACATTTTTGTTTAAACATTTTAAATGAGTTTTCATTACAATGTATAGTTTTCTTTCCCTGTTTTGACTCTTCCTAGTTTAGGTATTAAGATCATATTCATATCATATAAGAAATTTGATGGGACCCTTTCTTTTCCTATTGTTCCATACAGTTTTTATAATATTGGAATTGCTTTTTAAAAATGTGTGATGCAATTTTCTTTTTAATCTATCTAGTTCTTTTTTTTCCCATTTGGGAGCTCATTTGTAGGTTAAATTTCTTTTGTCTGAGATTCAGTTATTAACCTGTTTCTTGTTCTGTTTCTCTAAGAGTTCTGTATTTTGAAAATATTTATCCATTTCATTTAGATTGTCAGTTTTAAAAATTTTTTTTTAAAGCAAATGGGGTTAAATAACTTGTTCAAGGTTACATGGCCAGTTATTTCTGGGTGTGGTGCTAAGTATCTGAGCCCAGATTTGATCTCCAGGTCATCCCGACACTGGAGAGGGTGCTCTTACTTGCTGAGCCACCTGGCCACCCCTAAGCAATTGGGGTTAAGTAACTTGCTCAAGTTTACACGGCCAGGTGTTTCTGGGTGGGTACTAAGTGTCTGAGCCCGGGATTCGATCTCCAGGTCATCCCAACACTGGAGCCGATGCTCTTACTTGCTGTGCTACCTGGCTGCCCCTAGATTGTCAGTTTTATTGGCATATAGTTAGGTGAAATAGTTTTTCTAAGCAGCTTTCTTTTTCTTTCCTTTTTTATTCTTCCTTTGCTTCTTAAAGGTACTGGGGAACTGCCAAGCTTGTTCCCACTTCCAGAATCCAGAACCTGAGAATCCCTGTCCCCCAGTCCTAAAATGGTTCCTTCTTTTTATAAAAATAGCTAAGTGCATGAGACCCAGTCTCCCAACCAATGGCTTTGATTTATTCAAAGAAAGTGCATGGGCCTTGTTCATAGTCAATCAGAAAGTATTCTTACCTTAAGGTATCAGAGTTAAAAGGAAGTGGTTTAAGCCCCACTTTTACAAAACAAAGACAAATAACCAACAATGGATGGTGCTCAAGAAGTGACATAAAATATAGGAAATGTATGATCGTAAAAATATACTGGTCTACACAAGTAGGGATTAACAAATGGGCCACTCAAATGCTATATCCATTGAATTTTTAAAGATCTTGAGGAAGTTCTCCAGTGCATTGAGTAGATCCTTCATTGGGGGTTAATGGGAAAACATAATCATCATCACAAAGACTGAGAAGGTATAGATAAAGTATGACATGTACCAATTCAGGGAGTATCAATCAATACCAGTGAAATCATAGATCTATCAAAAACTTGAATCAAAAGTACATATAAATTATGGGAACATACAAATATGAAAAAAGGAACCAAGGATGCATATAAGATAAAATTAAAAAATATAAGCTGTTATAGAACCTCAGAATTAGAAATTAGACGGTAACATTTTTCTATACCCATTCTCCTCTTTTCATACTTTCTAGGCTTTCTCATAATGAGAATAATAGCATACCTGCCCCTAGATTGTAAAGGGGCCCAAAGCTGGAAAAGTTATAGCATCATATATTTAGAGCTGGGAAAGTCCTTAGAGGTCATCCAGTTCAGCTCATGCTATAGATTAGGAAAGTGAGTTCCTGTATAATTAAAGTGACATCTAAGATCATAGATATTATTACTAGCTCCTGTGTATCTTGAATACTACCCTTCTTCCTGCAGAGTAGACTGATGTAAGGGAGAATCCAGAGAGACCTGGGTTACTAATCCAACTTCTGATACCGACTATTTATTTACCTAATTGTGGGACATAGCCCCACTTTGTCCCATTTGAGTCTCTGTTTACTCATCTATGAAATGGCTATAAGAATACTTAGCTCATAGGGTTATTCTGAAGATCAAATAAGACAATGTATACGAAGTGCTTTGGAAACTTATAAGTGATGTACAAATATCAAATATTACTTCTAAATTATAGGTACTCTATGGGTTCTAATTTGATTTCTAAAACCCTTTTGTGCATAATACCTGGGACCTCCATCTCCACCCCAAATAGGCCACCTAAAACAGGCTACTTCAGGTTCACAGTGCTTTGTGGATCCATAGTCACTAAAAAGCATAGTTCATAAACCCCATTGAAGTGTTTACTTTTTTCAGTCAGTCAGAAGTCTGATGGTGAAAACAACATTTAATGAAATATTAATGAATATATAATTATATATAAAAGTGATATATTATAAATCATAAATGTTTAATATATAATTAAAATATAACTTATAAACAGAATTATATGGTACATAATTACATAATAGCATATTCTATAATTACACAAAATAGGATAATATGTAATTGTATATTATATAATATATAATTATGCTCATATAATTATTTAATGTATTGATGAAATATTATAGTAAGAAAGCAGCAATAGAAAATTCTCCTCTTCCCATTAGCCTAGGTCAATGTCTCCCATAAATATACATACCATCACTGGGGAGAGTGGACACACCTAAAGAATACAAATGGAGGACATGTACCCATAAGGAACCCATAAGGAATACACGAGTCATCCTTGATTCTTCAATCTCACCACCTGTATGCAGTCTGTTTCTAAGGCCTGCTGGTTTAATCTTCATAACATCTCTCAGACATGCTCCTTTCTTTCCTATGATCCTACTGATGTAAGACCTCATAACTTCACACATGGGCTATTGACATAGCCTGTTGGTTGGTCTCCCTTCCCATACCATTCAGCTACCAAGTGCATTCATTCAGCTGAAGTGCAGATGTAACCACGTTAACCCCCTCGCATTCACACCAAATAAGCTCCAGTGGCTCCCTATCACTCCCAGAATCACATAGAAAATCCTCTATTTGGCATTTGAATCCCTTCATGACCTGTACACATGTCCAACAACAATAACAAAATACCAACATCATCATCCACAACAAGGGAACATGTGGTTGTGATGCTATACAAGGGAAGACTCACTTCTGTTGCTTCAGGGGCACTAATATTACACAGGGAGCAAGTGGCAGAGATAAAATTTGAACCCAGGTCCTCTGACTCCAGCCCTTTTTTTTTTTTTAAGCAATCGGGGTTAAGTAACTTGCTCAAGGTTACACAGCCAGTTATTTCTGGGTGTGGTGCTGAATATCTGAGCCCGGGATTTGATCCAGGTCATCCCAACACTGGAGCCAGTGCTCTTACTAGCTGAGCCACCTGGCTGTCCCATCCAGCCCTTTTTCTAATGGAACATGCTGCCTTCTTAACAATGTGAATGCCTGGCCTCATAAGATAATGACTTCTTCATTACTAAAGGTCTACAGGCTGAGTCTAAACATTGAATGGTTAGGGATACCTCAGGGGAGACTTGAACCTCAGGGTTTTTCCCAGGTCTAAGATTTTGTGATTCCATCTTCTTTTCAGTGTAGGGAAAGGAGACCTTTATTGACATTTGGCTTAGTGTCACCAAATTTAAATTCATATGCCTGTAATGCACCAATAACAACTAATGAGTAATCTGGAACATACACAGTACAGAACTGGGATGCTATGTGGTCCACTGGGGGATTAATACAATGTAAGGATGCCATCTTAATCCCTTAAATGGTGGCGGGTTGCTTTACTTTTTTCAAGTGAGTTTTACATCAATCATCATGACCATTGTTTCAACCAAAAGAATTTCAATTTCTACCCTAAAAGCAGATGGCAGTATTGTAGAGTGGCAAGAGCATGTGACTGTAGTCAGAAGACTTGGGTTCAAATCTTGTCTCTGTCAATATCTACATAATTTCAGGCAAATCATGTCTTCTCTTTGGGCCTTGCCCATAAAATAAGACAGTTGGACTAGGTCATCTTTAAGGTCACTTTCAGTTCTAAATCCTATAGGACATAAAAATGCAAGTGACTACTGACTTTGGTGTTCAAGAAAACTGCTCTGATCAGTTGGAGATTTTGGACTTCCTTATACCAACTTCCCCAAACTAGGATATTACCTGGAAAGATGACTTATCCATCACTGAGTTTTTTCAGAAAGTAAACAATAGACATTAAGTGATGTAATTTTTCTTTTTTTCATTTTTAATAATCTTTAAATAGTAAATGACATGGAGATGAAATTATTTTTTCCTTTTAATTTTGTTTTTCACCTTGCCTTCTCTGTTTACATTGAAAAAACATTTAAAAGGAAACCTGAAACTCTTAGAATAAACCAAATTTAGCTCATTCCAACTTGCTAATAATCCACCTCCACCCCCACCCTATGCCCAGTGCTGGGAGTTAAAGTGAGTGCCAAACAATCCTAATCAGTTGAAAAGTTGATCTGCCTTTCAACATGAACCATTTGTTGTTTCCAAAATATGGGGCCCTTTGTGGTGGAAAAATACAAATGTGTGTATGTGCAAATCGGCTCTGACACAGATTTATTTTTAAAGAGCAATGAAACTGTGGTCCGGCAGTTGCAGGTGACAATCCTAGCAAGTCCCCAGGAGCAGATGAGAAGTTCATAGGCTGTTAATAAACTGTAACCAATCCATGAATACAGGCTGATTGTATTCAAACAGTCCAAGGGCCACAGGTCCTTGGGAGAGCTTGCACTTGTTCTGTTTTTATTTCAATATAGTAGGAGCATGAAAGCATGTGGCAGGCTCTTGCTATTTGTTACAGGGAATAGACATATGTCCCTCACACTAGCATCTAGAATATCTAATTAAATGACACAATGATTGTTTATACCCAGGGGCAGTTGCAGACAGGACATTGTCACATTACTGAGAGAAGGGCAAAAATGGAAATTTAAATTGAATTCATTATAATGAATATATTCAAAAGGTGTTAGAATTAATTTAGATGCTATACTCTTCACCATTTAAAAATAAAATTTGAAAAAATATAAAATCTGAATGTCATTTCTACAAATATCTATCCTATGCTGGATTTTACAGTAGTGTGGAGTTTGCACATGCTAGGAAGTGGATGCATTTAGTTCAGTTGTGCTTCTATATTATTTGCTTCACACTCATTTAACATGGAAGAATTAGGGGGAAGTTCATTTCCATTGACCTTTAAGATAAAAGTTTCCTCAGTCGCATTAGCAAATATATAATAAGATTTCCTAAGGGTTAAATTAATTTACTACATTTTTTTTAAATGAATAAAAATTTAGGTTTCAGTTTCTTCACCCTTACTTTGTACCACAATAAAATTTCACTCTCCCCAGTCCATCAAACAATCAAGAAATAGGCACTTATTCAGCTCTTATTATGTGCTTGGCACTGTTCTAGGCCCTGGGGGATAAAAATACCAGAATTAGGAAAGGGCAAGGTGCAAGGTAATGTCTTTCTGGGAAAACCTGACTTTGAAATGCCTATAGGATAATTCAACTTTGTATCTCCCCAGGTACTTAACAGTACTCTATATATAGTACACACTTAATATATATTTGCTAAATTCATGTTGAATATAGTGATTTAAAAAATGTACTGGTCTTGGAATTGTTATAATATCTATGTGTTAGTAGGCAGACAGATCATTTCACTTCTCCATGTATGGCTAGAAGACAGAAGGATAACTCCAAAGTGGTGATCCAGGATGAAAGGCAGAATGAGCCACCCACAGTAGATAGAAACAGTTCAGTGATATCTCAGCCTATTCAGGCCACACCTATCATCAGGATCTGGGCCTCCATAGGCACAGTTCCCATGGAGCCATGCCACATCAACGCCCTGCCTCTAGTCCCCTGATCCAGCTTCTGTTCCATTTCTGTCCTGTCTCTTGCTTGACTATATGCTATCACATGCAAGGCACATGTTACAGTGGTAAATTTTAGTATTACTATTTGATCACACATGTAACCACTTCTCTAGTTTCCCACAGAACCTTGTAAGTTAATCTGTTCACTAGTCAAATATACCTAGCACTCCTGTGACCTGTTGACCTATCTACCTCTATACCATCCCCAGGCCTACTTTTGGCTTGTTTTATGGAGTAGCAACATCTTCTGGTGGTGCAGTCTGCACTAGGTGATGGGCGTCGCTCCCGGTTGGCCTCTTGTGTTCCTTGCTTTTTTATCGTCTCTGGTCCCATGGCTACTGCTGGGTTATGAGGTATGAGGGGTGGAACTTCTGTTTCCAGCTATTGACTTCAGCTGGAGTTCTCCACTTCAGCGTAACTTCTCCCCCCAAAAAAGGTACACTGGACTCTCCCATTTCCCTTCCAGCCTAGTATGTGCCTAGTACGTGCTCTTTAGGGTTCTTTTAAACCCTTCACAGAAGTTAGTATTAGACAAGGAAAAAAAATAAACCTTAGCTACTTTTTCTGCTCTAGAAGAAGAGTCTATCAATTCTCAGGGGTTTGACTTTGACAAGCTTTCCATTTCTGCCAAAGGAGAGTCGTGTCTCCAGGGGTCAAACTTTTTAGAAAAAGAGTAACCAGTCAGTTTAAGTCTAACCCTGGCTTACTTGTTGTTGCTGTTTTTTCCTTTACTCCTACTTACTAAGGACCAGGTCTGTCTTAAGACTCAATCGAAATTAAGTTTAGAAAGTCCTTGTAATATCCAAACAATTTCTGATTTCCAAACTGTGTCCTCCAGAAACATTTTCAGGGCTTCCCTTTCAAAAACCTGCCAAGGGTTGTTAGGGTCTCTTAGACCTACTCTGGTTTTCTCAACACTGAGATTTTTTTCCCTGTTACCTATGGGAATAAATGGGAGAAGAAAAGACAGAGGAGGGGCGGCCAGGTAGCACATCGAGTAAGAGCACTGGCTCCAGTGTTGGAATGTCCTGGAGATCGAATCCTGGCTCAGACACTTAGCACCCACCCAGAAACACCTGGCCGTGTAACTTTGAGCAAGTTACTTAACCCCAATTGCTTAGGGGCGGCCGGGTGGCTCAGGGAGTAAGAGCACCGGCTCCAGTGTTGGGATGACCTGGATCAAATCCGGGCTCAGATACTCAGCACCACACCCAGAAATAACTGGCTGTGTAACCTTGAGCAAGGTACTTAACCCCAATTGCTTAAAAAAAAAGACAGAAGAAATATCTTTAATACTTTTTCTTTTTTTATTACACATACATTATTGGCAACAAAGGTCTCTGGTCTTTGAGTCACACACACAAACATATATTTACACATTTGTAATATATACTATATATATAATAATAATATATACTACATATATGCAGTATGTATGCATATACATATATGTGCATGTATATATGCACATGTGTATATATAACATCCCTTTATGTTACCTATGTCTGCACCAAATGTTTGTACCCAGTTTTGGTTCATACCTACTCCAATTACTTCTCTAATCCCCCATTTTCCCCTTATTGGATCCTGTCCCCATCCAGGAACAGCCAATGTTAATTACATGATGTGTATTATGGTAGCCCCAAAAAAGGGACAATTTACTTAAAATAGAAAATCAGGGTAAACATCAAGAAAATACATTGAACAGCAAACATTTTTGCCAGCTATTGCCCCAATTAAATGGCCCCCAAAATAGAAGATCTCTAGTTCAGTCAGGCCTGGTCCTATGCTCCTGCTATCAGGTTGATATCCAGTGTAAGGATCCTGAGTCTGCAGGTTAACAATTTGAGCATCAAAGAATCATCAACAGTGCTCTACCTCTATGTCTAGATCACAGTCTTCCCGTGTCATTGGCTGGAGATTCTTCAGGATTCTTCAGCACCTGGAAGAGGCAAAATCTCAAAAGGCTGGTAAGGTATGACCATGTCAAATTCAAAATCTGGCATCAACATACACGGAGAAGAGCTTCAATGTCTGCAGAAGTGCTGCTATACCAATGCTACAAAGCCTGGCATGGGTAGGAAGAGAAGGAAAAGTCTCAGTGTCTGTAAACCCTAGTCAGATGCGGCAAAGCACAAGAGGAGCTCCTTAGCTAACTTCCTGGCAGTTTTCTTTTCCCTCCTTCTTTCTTTTTCCTCCTTTCTTTTTCAGCCTTTGAACTTTTTGTACACCTAGCCTCCAGATTAGTTTCCTAGGTGATACCATCCCATGTTGAAGACTAGATTTCTGGGATACATAGTTTTCAAAAAATATGGATTCATGTTCAGGTAAGGACTCCCTCCAGAGATTCAGTACTCCCTTACATAAATGCATTTTCTATTTGGAGATTGGTTTTATAAGGAGAATTATCAAACCAATTCCTAATCATTAACAAAAAATGATCTACTGAATGGAACCTGGAGCTGCGAGTACATGCATGAAGTGCCTAATTTAGTTTTGCAAAAATGTACTATATGAAACAGTGTTAAAGGAGTTAGTGCCACAGGAACCATTTTATAAATGGGAGTTTAGCCAAACATCAGAACAGATATGATAGGGTTTTATTATTTTTAATAAATAGGATTTAAAGCACTTAAGGGCTTTAAATTTTTTTAGAGATTTACAAATGGTACTTCATTTAATCATAGCAGTTAAGTGCTATCATTTGTCCTCATTTTACAAAAGAAGAAACCAAGGCACAGAAAAGTTAGGTAATTTTCTCAGGGTTATGCAGCACATGTCTGAGGAAGTATTCAGACTCTGGTCTTCCTGAATCCAAGTCCAGGAGTCTACACATAGAATTATAATGTATCCAGGATATTATTTCTACACCTTAGTTGGGTGATATGATATAGAAACTTCTTAGAGTGTGGGTAGGGTTTAAAATCATAGCATATACATTTTCATATTAGCTGCTACTTGAAGTTTTATTTTTTTTTAGATCCTTGTAACGTTTTCTCCCTTTATAACTGATGGAGAAACTGATAGTACTGACTGATACAGGTCAGTTACAGAAAAATGATAAATTATGGTGACATAAAACAATTAATCAAGGAAATACATGAAAAGAAGAGAAAGAAGGCCACTCATGTATTGAAAGTAAGGGACCAAAGATAAGAGGCTTAAATGTGGTAGTGGTGCCTACAAAGTGTTAAAAAAGGTCAGGAAGAAGACCCATCATAATTAGTTCCTCGATGGAAGTTTTGTGGGCAGACATGATTAATGAAAAGGCATAAATGGGCCATGTTCTACACAGAAAGAGGGAATGTTCATATTTTTAAATGAATGAACAAATAAAGAATGAATTAATAAAAGAAAAGGCATTTATTAGTTGCTTACTATGCAAATGCATTCTCCTAAGTACTTAAGGAATAGTTCAAAAGCAAGGCATACCGACTCTCAAGGATCTTACATTCTTGGGGAGAGGGAATACAAAGTGCAAATTTTAGAGAGGGGTGCTTTGTTTTAGAAATTCAAAGAAATGGTTACTCCATAGGAGAGCTTGTAAACAGCATTGGCAATATTGGTGATTGTGGTTCCAAAGCTGGAAGGACTGGAATATGTGTTAGTAGGTCTAAGGGCAAGAAGATGGCCAGGGTGTAGAGTGAAACATGTTTGGAGCTGGCTTAGAAGTAATGAACCATGAGAGGCCCTGACCAATCAGAATAATACAAACTTCTGGGTTGAAAGGGTTAAATCCCCAAAGACATGGCCTCTGGTCATGAGAGAACAGCAGAAGGCAGTATCCCCACTAATCAAATTTGGAAATGAAAGCAACAGGCATTGAAAACCAACCAGCTTAAAAACCAACCCAACAGAATTCTTAACATTGATAGAAAAGGATATTGATCATTTAGGGGAATAATGATAAATTATGGTAATATAAAAGAAGTAATCAAGGAAATATATGAAAGGAAAAGGAGGCAAGTTACTCATATTCTGAGAGTAAGGGCAAGAAATAAGCAGTTTGACTATTGTACCACTGCCTACAAAATGTTAAAAGACCTTGAAGAAGACCTACAGGAATTAGAGAGCTCTTCTATAGAAGTTTTATGGGAGGATATCTTATCCATCCACTCAAATAGTTATAAAAAAGAAAAAAAGATAGGGAAGCTATGTGGCCCAGTGGATAGAGCTTTAGACCTGGAGTCAGGAGGATATGAGTTCACATCTGACCTCAGACACTTGACCCTTACTAGCTGTCTGCAAGTCACTTAACCTCAATTGCCTTGGGGGGAAAAAGTACTTTCAGAGGGAAATATCCACATGGTTGAGAATGTGTCTCAAAGTATTTATACAGCATTTTAGTTTTTCAAATCCTTTCCCTTATAATAATTCTTTGAAAAGGGCAGTAATTCTAACTGTTGTTTTATTGAACAAGCTAAGACTTGAATTTGAAATAATTAGCCTATGATAATCTAGCTGGCATTAAAGCCAGGATTCTAACCCAGATCTCCTGATTCCAAGTCTGGTATGCTTTTTGTGTCTTAACTTGTCTGAGCCTTGGTTTCCTCAGCTGTAAAATGAAGATAATACAGGTAATACCTACCCCACAAAATAAACATGATATGAGATAATAAACGTCATGCAACTCTCTGTATTGAAGAAGTTGGGAAGCCTGCTTTTGGGCGTCATCATGAGGTATAATGGAAGTACCTTGGAGAGACTTTGGATCATATTCTGTAACTGGTCCCAGTCTGCTAAACATGGAGTGAATGACAACATCTTTGATTGACTGCAGTTGTAGAATTACAACTGGGGGTGCCTTCCAAATGCCTTAGTTGGGCTTGTCCTCTGTCTGGTGGATCTCCTCTTGGTTTGATTCCTTTGTAGATGGTGTCTGGTCAAAGACCATAGTGCAAAGGGAGAAAGCTTGGACCCCTTCCCTCCAACATTCACAAGTTGGGTCTTCATTCTCTGACTCTATTTTGAGCCAATTTTCTCCAGAGATAGAGGCAGGATAGTGGAAAGGGTGTCCTTGAGGAGTCTGAAGGAAATATTTGTACTTTCGTTCTTGCTATACCTTTGAAATAAACATCCCTTAGTGGTTGCTGTCCTTCATTTTTGAAGAGAATTAAAATGACGTCACTATGTTGTGGTAAACATCCAGTATGTCTAACTGTGGTTGATCAGACAACACAAGCTTGAAAGACTCTACCACAAGTTGGGCACAAATTGTCCATGGAAACACTAATTGATGTTAACTGTTAAATGAAACTGGAATGACAGTCACATCATCTAACTATGGAGGATGGAACACACCTGGGATGGTGGCTCAAGCTGACTGCATTAGAGAAGAGATCAGAAGTAATTACTTCTAGTGCCAGTAATTGAGGGTTGTCCCTTTGTCACACATGTTCTCCATGCATGTATCTTACTACCATTGTGCTTGAAGTTTGAGGCCATTCTCTACATGGAGACTGGGAGAGTATTTTAGGGAGATTGCTTTCCAGGTTTTATGGGGAGTCTTTGGTACCAATTGTTCTTGCTATACCTCTTATATTATACCTTTTAACAAACTAATTGAATCTAGTGGATGATGGTTATTGGAAAGCACACTGGTGTGGGCCATTTAAGGACAATGTTAGAAGTACAGTCCCACAGGTTTATCTTTAGAACCATGAGAATAATTGTAGTCAGTTGCCCTATGGAGACCCAAATAATTTGTGTGGGTGTGATTTGTGAGAGTAGTTCAGAGGAGGCATTGGTACCCTATGGGGGCTCAACTAGGATAATTGGATGCCTTTCACATTTACAGGAATCTGATGGAGAAATTATCCATATGAGACTCTCATCCATGATACCATAATTTTTTGCAGGTATCCACTGGAGAAAACTTCATTTTTTCCTGTAGTTTTAAAACTATAATTGGACAGTCTATTTCTTAGTATATTTCCTTTGTAAGTCAGATTTTTTTAAGAAAACTTTTTGCTTTTTGAATGGTCATGTACTGATAGCTTTTGTATTACTATATCCATTATGAAAATCATAGTAGTATGGATATTGCATCCCTAAAATACTGGTGCCTAACAGTTTCCCTAGAGTTCACTCTGCTGGTTCATAAATGTTCATTTTTTTGTTTCTTTTTTTTTTTTTTTACATTTAAGCAGCCCTAATCTGCATGCCTTATTGTGACATAAATCCAGACAGCTAGTCTAGTATCTTTATGGACTGCAGGTCCATAGGATAAAGCTTGCTTATTGACCTTGAAACTTAATCAGTCCCAAGTGCTTAATCTCTTTTTGGGAGCCCCATACTTCTTTGGGGCTTTTTTGGAGATTTTTTCTTTTCTAATTAGTCCACTTGTCTTATTGAGGAGTGACATTGAACCTCCAGCTAAATTCCCTATGTTTCAGAGATCCCTGGAAAATTTTTAGGTTTCTTGGAAGGATCAAGTGAGGGTTTTATTGATAGAAGATTCTAAGCTCAGGAATACTTGATGTAGTCAGTCTTCTGCACCTGTACCAGGAGTAGGAGGAAGGAGTTATCATAGAAGGAATGTTTATATGTGTGACAGTGAACCTAAAGTTTTTGGGGTGGGGAGGGGAATGTTTTATACCAACATTCTTCTTTCTATACTTTCTAATAAATACCTTTTCTAAAAACTAATTGAGTTTACTGACTGACTGTTCATGGAAAGATCACTGATGGGGGCTTATCAGCTGCCATGTTAGAAGTATATCACCACAGGGGTACCTCTCAAACCTTGAAAGTAGTGGTCGTCAGCTGTCTTCTGAGATCTGCCCAAACCATAAGTGTATGATCACCCGTGAGTAGGGTTAGGGGAGGGGAGCTATGGTAGAAGTAATTAAAGAGAATGTTACATTGCCTTAACTATATTTTCCTTGTGTTACTCCATAATGTCAGGACTGTGTTTTTGCAAATTTGTCTTGTATGACTGTAGAAAGACTTGCTTTAAATTTTATCTGTCTATACAGAGAAATCCCTTCTACTATTCCCATCCTCCTCTGCTTACTTCTGTCATTCCCACTTCCTCAAAGAAAAAGAGTTGGCCCTCTAAATGAGATAGCACATATGGGGAAGGGAGGAGTGGGTGAGCAGGGAGAAAACAATGCCACTGGCCAGATGGAGAATGTATGCTTATACTTGTATCACATTTCCTTGTTTTCCTTTCTTCTGACATCTCTTATTCCCTCTTTCTCTGTGTAATTTTTGTTATTGTTTGGCTTAAAACATATAGTAAAAGCCTGTTTTATGGTTGGTATGGAAGAGACAAGGATAACACCAACATTATAGGATTTCCCTGTTACCATGGGGAAAATGTTCTGTGAATCCTTCTGCATGTGTGAGACATGATTTGATACGCAGACTAACTGAATTCTTGGCATAGCAAACAGTCTTGTATTAGGACCCTAAGAAAATTTTTTAAGCTTTTTTTAAAAAAAATTATGAACTTAATGCCAACAAGAATGAAAATTTTAATGTATAGGAAAGAGTAGGAAAGAGGACTATTTATAAAAGTTTGAGCCTCCATTCTGCAGTGTATTTAACACACTAGAAACTAAACTGACATGTTTGTCTGTGTCCCTTTCTGAACTTTCTTCTGATTTTTTGTCTCCTCTTCTCCCTACTTTCCTCCATTTTCCTTCTCTAGAGGCAACTTGGTGTAATTGGACTTGGAGTCAGGAAGATCTCAGATGTCACATGTTTAATGCATTTTGGCTGTGTGACCCTAGGCAGGTTACTTGACTGTCAGAGTCTTAGGCAAATCTCTAAGACTTTATTTAAGTTGCAGAGAAGGAGCTGACCTGCACTGGTAAAGAGAGTTTTTCTCATGGGAGAGTACCCTGCCTCAATAACATCACAAATTTAATCTCAGTCACTACTATTCACCTATTTCCTTCATCCTTCAAAATGCACGCACACTTGTGAGCACACACAAACACACACACACTCACACACACACACTCACAGATAGAAACCCTCCCTTCTAACAAATAAATAAAGTTTGTTTCTTTTAGCCATGTCTTAAAATGCATGTCTCTTTCTGTATCATCTCTATGTCAAGAGGTGGAAAGCATGCTTGTACTTTATGGAATTTCTAAGGAATTCACAAAACAGTATGGGATATGACTTAAAATATACAGTATTCTGCATACAGCTTTGTGTTTAACTTCAAGTACTTCCTTTTCTGTTTCTGCTGGGTAAATATTTTCTTCTAATTGTTGTTTCCAACAGTATTGATTCTGCTTTTTGTTGTTAGAAATATTTAGTGTTCAGCATCTTAATGATTTTAGAATTATTTATTCCATTCAAATTTTTGATAGTCCTTTAATGTATTATCTTTTAAAAACTGTCTTACATATAAAACATGGTAGATAAGTATATCCAATAGCCACATATAAAGTCTCAGTCTTTCTTTTATAAACTTGACCACATTAATAGTAATAGTAGTAGTGATTACAGTATAAATTATATTGCTAATGATAAACTTTATTTCTTTTTTATTTATAAAATATGCCTATCTTAAGTTCAGAATAATTATATACACAATCCCAATATTATATATATATAATATGTACACACATGCATATGTATCTATCTATATATGCATATTTTTTTCATAGCACTGTCACTACCCCCATGCCCTTAAGCAGCCCTTTGTGGATTCATCTCCTCCTCTTTGCATCCTTTCTCAGGGCAATTGTCATCTGTTGTGCTTTAATTATGCTCTCCCTTAGGATTTTCCAGCCCTCTCCCACACTTGGTGATTTTAATACTTCCTCCCAGTACACCATGTTCACCCGATTTTCCTCCTTTAATCCCACAAATCTGCTTTCATGAAATCTTAATATAATGATTATTATCTCTCTATATGTCTATTTCTTACAACAGTGGAACTTTTTAATAATGTTTTCCATAAAGTTTGAATCCTGTGTGCTAAAAAGTGCTATATTGTGATAAAATAATAAGGTTTAACAAAATGCTGTTTCTAAAAAAAATTGAAATTACATTGAGCACAAAAAACTTAATTGGATGAACCATAGAGGAAATATGTAATATTCCCTGTATTCTCACTAGAAAGATTTCAACTGTCCTATCTCTTTGTAGAGACTGGTACCCCTTAGATCTCAACCAACTCTCATGTAAGAATTGCAATTAGCCCAACTCCTTGCCTGTTTGAGTCTAATTTTCCCAGATTACAAAAGGGTCATATAGGTACAGAGGCAAAGGAAACACCACCCCATTCTTGGCACCTTCCACTCTACTTTGACAGGTACAGATCTTCCAAAGAGGTTTCCACCACAATTAAAAGGAAATTAAATAAGAGGTGTATGAAAGATGAAAAATACACTTAATAGCATGGGGAACTATGGAGGTTTCATATTTTCTTCTATTTACATAAGGCCATATTGTTAGGGTGAGGACAAAGTTCCTTCCTTTTTGCTTAGGCAAGAATCTGGGGCTATTATCTTTAACTTATGGGGTTTGGAAATCTGGGTGATGATGTCACAATTTGGGGTGATGTTACACTAAACACATCTTTACTCCAGGTGATAGACCACCAGCAAATAAAACCACAGAATGTTAGAAGAGGAAGGAACCTTGCATTGGTCCACCCTTCTCTGCAATGTAGAAGTCTCGTTAACACCTCTGACTTGTGATAATTCGACATCTCCCTGAATACATCCATTGAAGGGGAAATCACTTCCTCATGAGGTGGCCCTTTTTCCATTGTTGGATACTTGTAATTGTCAGAAAGTTCATCCTTATATTGAACTGAATTTGCCTCTCGATAAATTATACCCACGGGTTCCACCCTCTGGGGCTACACAGAATAAATCAAATCCCTCTCCAGATGGCCATTGAAGACTTTGTAACATTTGCATATAGATGCTGAATTTGGATCACTTCTAACGAGAGCCAAGAAAGAACCTGAAATGCAACTACTAGAGTGTGGCAAATAGAGAAAAAGAGAAATCCTTTAAAGGTGGTCTAATCATTCAAAGTTCTTTATATACTTCCTACAAGATTATTTTAATATTCAAAACAGCAAAACCAAGTAGCCACTTAATTAGTTGTGGTTATTAACTAATACCTCAATGGAGGCATCAGGGGATATAATGCATAGAGAGCTGGATCCAGGTCTGGCTGGAGTTAGGTTCAAGTTGCAGCTTTCTAAATCTCTTAACTACAGAGAGAGTACAAACCTGTTTTTGTGGAGAAAGTTTCCTCATATGGGAGCTACCAATAGCAATGGAATAACCTCTCTAGTACCTGTGGTAAAGATAGCTCTCCCTGGCTTAGTGTCTCTCTATCCCTTTCTTTTACATCCCAAACATATTAACTCACATGGTTTGAGAATTTTGAAGGTTACTGATGGAAATACACATTCTGGAAAGCGAATGAAAGGACAGTTGGTTAAAGCCTGGAGAAAGTGATATTTTAATAAGCAGGAAACAAAACACCCGGAATCTTTAACAATTGTCTCAGATGTCCAAAACAAGTTTTCCAGCAATCTAAACCCTATGATCAATTTGAAGTCTGATGATCTGGACTGACATTGATTAATTTTTCTTTCTAATAGAATCTAATAGAATAGAAGTTAAAGGCACACTTCTGAGTTTGAGGAAACACTCTGAGTATTGGGTCTGATCCAATTGTATTGGGTTTTGGCAGGGGCAACACAATGATTAATGATGGCCAGGCAGTTGAGGTCTGTTGAGAAGAGGAGCTTGACTCCTCTTGTATTAGGGTATTAGGGGCCTCCCCATGACATTACACAGACTCCCTACTAGGACAGAGACTTGCATAAGAAGGGACAACAGAGCAGGGTGGCCCATCAAAATAACCTCTTTTAATGCACAGGGTAAGATCTGACTTGGCAGTTCAAGAAGAGACAGGGGAAAAGCTGATGGGAAATTGATTCTCAGGATTTTGTCAAGACATGTTCAACAAGTGAAGATAAATGACAGAACAAAACTTCTAAAGATAAACCTAAGAATAATAATGAGTGTGGGAGTGGGTGTGAAGAGGGGGAGGTGATAAAAAGGAGGGGAATGCTGGGTTGTATTTGCATCCCTTTTTATTAGGCAGCAGGAGATAGGACGTAAGCAAACTTAAGATTCATGACATGTGCTTAATGTACCAGCCCTCCTTCAAATGTTACCTGACTCTCTCCAAATTCTTAGACTTGCATAATATGTTGAAACCTACTAGTTTGCCTCCCTCTCTTATTTATAACTGGTTGAGGAGCTTGCTTAGCTTCTTCATATGCCTTTCAAGGTTTAGCCCATCCTCTTCATTCTATTTGTTGGTGTTTAGCAACACCAATGAAACTTTAACTTCTGTAATAATTTCTATAATGTCCAGTCTCTGCAGATTCTATGGCACATTTTTATGTATATAAGGATACGACTTTTCTTCTTAAAATCTTATAACTTCAAATGTGTTTCTTCCTCACTGAGAGATGAATTAATTTTGCTTGCTATAGAATATATATGTGTATCTATATATTTATGTATCTCTGTCATTAACAATTAAGCTCTTAACTTAATTAACTGCTTTTCTTAGCTTCATTGGGTACTGAAAAATTTTCTTCATCCTTTATGGAATCTGTGTTAAATGAACAGTATTTCATGTCTACACATGCTAAGGGCGGAAAAAAATAAAACCAAAAACACAAGTATCTCTAGAAGTCCTTTTTTTCTTCACTTGAGAGAACAATTCAAGGTCATTCTCCTGATACTTGCATGATAATCAGCAAGTATCCCACATGACTGTCGATTGCCCCTTGCTTTTTGCTTTTGCCCTTAAAATCAGATAAGGTCTTCCCTCTATTTTACTAGCAATAACCCCAGAGTTAAAGTGTCCATCTGGGCCTAGAAAGCCCTAGAGCATCTGGCAAGACAGATAAGAACAAGGGTCTACTGGTAATTGTTTAATAAGCAGAGATTTTTTTGGGGGGTGAGAGATGAATGCATAACTCACTTTTAAGTTTTATCTGAATTATTAACATTTTCGCCCATCACTTTCTTAAGTTTAGAGTAGACAGAGTCAACAAAATCAAATCAAGCCTTGATATGCCAATTTCCAATTCCACATTGACAATTTAGCAACTGGTTCTCCCAAGTCAGTATGAGCTGGCTCCAGCATACTCCTGGAGAAGATCTTCTATGTCCCCATAATTAGGTAATATTGAATAAATCAAGGAACATTCTACACCCCCATACTTTCATCCTCCTCAATAAACTACTTCATGCAAAGATCCCAAAGTATAAATCTGAAAGCAAAAGTAGCAGATAATGTCTTGCTCCCCATCAATGACCATCTTGCAAACCCTGAAAAAGAAGCAGCATCTCTAGCACATGCCAATCAATCTACAAGCATTTATTAAGTGCCTGCTATGTTCTAGGCACTGGAGGATATAAGTATAAAGAATGATATAATCCTTATTCACAAGGAACATACATTCTAATATGAGAGACTGATTTTTTTTCCTATACAAAAAGGGAAATCTGGAGAGACATCTTTGAAATGTTTCACCACTGCAATCTGGGGAGCTGACTCATACACCATCTCCTCAATCTGAATTCAGGTTAAGAGGTTTGCAGCATCCCATTTCTGCCTCTGGCTAGCTTTACAGAATATTATTTGATATATATCCTTTGGACAAATTTGTGGATTTCCTTTTACCCTTTCTAGTGGGGACAGCTCATTTGAAGAGGCATTTGCTGACAAATGAAAAAACTTAAATGGGTAAGAGAAACTGATCCAATCTCATTTTCAAATTTAATCCTGTCTCTTATTGACTTTGCTTATTTTATTCTCTCTGCCTAGCTTACCAGTTCCCAATTCACATCTTCCAATACTACTCATCTTGCACAAGCTGATAGAAAATGTATTATTATAGTGTTGATGTGATTGCAGACTAATGCAAACATTTTGAATGATATACCATTAGTGTTACAAAATTGACCATACCTTTTCACTCAGGGATATTATTGAGCAAACTGTATATTAAAGATATCATTGAAAGAAAAAGAACTTATCTATAAAAGTATGTCAAATAAAAAAACCTCAAAGTGAAAATAATTCATTCTTTGTGACTAAGAATTGAGGAATATTTTCATGAACTATAATTTATTAATGTAATGGAATTCTCTTCCATCCCTACCCCCAAATTCCTGTTCTTGCTCATAATGGTGTGGTTAGACCAGAACAGTACACACATGAAAAACCAAGCGGATAAAGAAGGACTTTTGCCTAGACGATTGTATGCAGTCAGATGAACAATACATTGAATTAGTCCATTGGGATATACATTTCAAACAGGCATTACAGCTGGGAGCATAATGAAGCAGGTAGAAGAGAAAAGGCTGAATGGTACATGGGAAATTGCAGAGTATTTTCAAAATGCTGCTCCTTGACACAAAAACTCATCTATTTTAATATCAGTGTTCTCACATGATGCTATATGGCTTTGAATCATAGACTGTGATAATCTACAAAGGATCAAAATTACAAGAGGCCCAAGAGCAATAAAGAAGATGGATGATGGGTATTAGTAAACTGAAGCATGTTACCAATTACAGCTTGTATTTAGGAAGTGTCATGAAAGCTTTTATCCAAGAGATGTACACTTAGAAAAAGAGGTGGGCTGGTCATGTAGCAAGGGAAAAGGATAACAGATGGACAGCCTGGGTGCTACACTAGTACCTACAATATGTTTAAAAGAAGGGGGAAGGAAAAGGTCTTGAGGACAGTCTCCAACCAGGGCCTTGTATATTCCCCACAGAAGATCTGTGAGAAGACATAAGTAAATACTATATAGAATGAGAGGGTTTTGATGGCTTATGATCTCATTATTGTGTGGCATAATCCACATTAATGAGCTTGTGGATCCATTAAAACATTGAAGTATAATATAAAGAAATATTTTAGTGTCACAAAACGATAAATATGAAGAATACAAAGATGTGTTAAAGACCTATCTGAAGTGATACCAACTGACACAAGTCTCAAAAGGTTTTCAGAATAAGAAGTCAGCAGAATAACTGCATGCACATTGACTATAATAATATAAAATAACAGCAAGAAAATACATCTTTTAAAGTAAAAAATGAAAGTCAAAATGAGACATGGAGTAAATGTAATGTAATTTTTGTTACTTTGTAACATTTATATCCTATTTATAATTTTCTTTATTAACAAAATGTAAATGGTTTGATTTTTAAACAGTATTTCAGAGGGAGACTTACTCCAAATATGGTTTATTTGTTTGTTAGTATTTGTTGTTTGTTGTTTATAATGATAAAAATTTTTTTTTTTAAAAGAAATACTATCCACCCTAAAATCTCAACTCCTCCATGTAGGTTTCCCCAATAACCACAGTTGGAAGGAAGCATTCTTACTCTTCTTTGAACTCCATTTTTATGATACATCACATGCTAACTCAAGATTTGTCCTGTGTCTTAATCATGTTTGGATACTTCACTGCTTTTAATATAATGCATTCTGCATAGTTTTCATATGAATAAATATTGTCCTCAGATAATAAGCTGGACCAAAGGCCAGATAACAAAATAAAAACGTGACATAATAGCAAATTTGAAACAGGAATAGAATTTGGACTTGCATTTACAGACTCTCTATCCATGTGGGCTAGTGGGTATTTAGAGGGAAAGTTTGAAAGTAAAAAAAACAACTTACCTTTTATTGGATCTGCTACTAATTCCTACTAACAAATTGAGCAACTACTGCTCTTTGTCTCCATTTACATGTAGAGGTGGAACGGAGGGGGGAAGTGACCCAGATGTAGGAATTGCCCTCAGAAATTGAAGGCAAGAGTGACCAGCTCTGTCACCTCCCTTCATTCACACTTTTTTTTCTCTTTATTTCCCTTGAGATTCTAGACATTCTGTTCTTCTAAAAGTGCCTACTGTGTGTCAGGCATTGTATTATGCATTGAGGATACAAATAATAAAAAGAAAGACAGTATCTATCCTCAAGAAGCTTGCAACCTAAAGATATTATTATAAAGGCTCTAATTCTTGTATTATTACTGTTATTTTTATTATATTGACATGAACATCAACATAAATAATTGACATTGTTATATTTATTATATTGACATGAACCCATCACTAATATATAGAATATATATACGAATATATAGAATATAGTGAATATATCTCTATAACTACTTGTTACTCTTTATTTCTGTCAAGAATGTTTTGTAATTGTATTTACATAAATCTTATATGTGTCCTTGTGGTTTGATACACATATTTTAAGCATTTTATAGATATTTGCATGGGATTTCTCTTACTCTTGTTTCTCAATACAAAAAAAACTGATAATTGTTGCGGATTTATTTTACATACATCATTCTTTCTCTAGTTATTATTTCATTTAGGCTCTTTTCTGTTTCTGTGGAATTTTCTAAGTAGAACACAATGCCTCTTGTATTATCACCACAGGAGAATTTCTAGAAATTTATCAAATAATAATAGGAAAAGGAGTGCATATGACCATATCCTTTCACTCAGGGATATTATTATTATTATTTTTTAAGCAATCGGGGTTAAGTAACTTGCTCAAGCTTACACAGACAGTTATTTCTGGGTGTGGTGCTAAGTATCTGAGCCCGGATTCGATCCCCAGGTCATCCCGACACTGGAGCCAGTGCTCTTACTTGCTGAGCCACCTGGCTGCCCCTACACTCAGGGATATTATTGAGGGAACTGTATATTAAAGTTTTACTCCTTCCTGTACTAGAAAAATTTCTAATTTTTTTTTTTAGTGAAAATAATATATCTCTTGTTTTAAATATGTGATTTTGGTCATGTTAAAGAAAGTATCTTCCCTGCCTGTGTATTTTAGAGTCTCTAGCCTATGTTTTTTACTCTTTGGGATAGCATATACCTATTTTTTCCTTTTATTTCTTGAAACTACAGAGTGATTCAGCCCTAATCTGATTGTTTCTCTTTGGAATTTGAAGGAGCCTTTTCCATTTCTGTTTGTCAAATTTGTTCCTTTACACTGTAGTACTATAGTTTAACCACAACATTTCTTAATAACTTACAGCTGAATTTTCTTTCTGTTTATTTTCTGTGGATTCTTCTGATCTGAAATTTGCATTAACTTTTAATATTTTAGAGGCAATTTGTATGTATGATTTCTTGACTTTGTTGTTGTATTTAAGTTTTCTTTATCTGATTCCCCCTCCCCACCCCCAGGAAGATCTATAAGCACTAGATTAGTTCTGCACATCCCATCTTCAAATTCAAAATTTTGGCAGAGTATTCATGTGTTATTCTAATCTTTTTAAAAAATTGTTCTATCATTTTCCTTCTGTCTCTACTTTTTTTCATTCCAGTTCTGTTTTGTGTGTGGTTTCCCTCCAGGGAATCTTTCCTGATTTGTATAGTATTTTTGTTTATGTTTTAATTTAATTTCTCTGGTATTTGAATAGATTTCTGTAGGGGCTCTAATTTTGTGTATATTCAATAGACAGACTATAAATAGAGAGAATGTTTATCAAGCACAAACTATGTGCCAGGTACTGTACTAAGCTAATAATACCTGGGAATACTTATATAACCAACAGTAAATATATATTTACATAAATAAATGCATGTACAATACATTAAAAAGGAGCTGAAAAGCAGGAATGGGGAGCAGTGGGGAAGGTGCTTGCTCAGAGTTGTGTCCAGGTATGAAGAGAACATGATGGCCTCCACATCATGGATAGTATAGGTGCTTCTATAAGTGAATGTTTGGAGAGGAACTTACCACTTGGAGGAAGAGGCCATGGTGACGAAGGAATTGCCAGAGTGAGAAGAAACATACTCCCCTTATATCTTTAATTGGTCTTCCAAACCTGGAGGTTCTTGGAATTGTTCCATTCTTGTTTAAGAGGATGCTGCCAAATTTGTTGTGCTATTTTCATCTCCCCTGGATTATTCTGACTCTATGTCCAGAGTACTTGTCTGAGATGGATCTTGTCTTTGAATGCTTTTTGATTTCTATTTTTCCATCAGCTTTTGTCTGTCTCAGTCATTCATTCTCCTGATGTTTGCCTTCCATTTTTCTTCTGGCTATGCTTCTGACTTTTAGAACTTGAACTCCATGTCCTCACTTTGGATATGTCTTCCCTCATCCTAGACCCCTGCTTTTCAGCTTCCCTTTGTGGATTGCTGTTGACTGTAGTCACCTTGAGGCCAGTGAGTTTCTTTTTGCTTGTATGTATATTCCCAGTGCTTAGCACAGTATCTGGCACATAATAAGTGCTTTAAAAATGCTTATTGTTATGCTTTGCCTTGTCTTTTACTCGGGTGTGAATATATGCTTATAGAAAGCTCCTTTCCTTTAGAAGGGCCAGCACTGTCATGTCCCTCCCCAGGTTTTGTTTCCTGTTCTCTGTTCTTTCTAGCCCTCAGCATTAGATTTGTTTCCCTCAGAGGTGGACAGTTGAGACACAACTGCATGGAGGTTCTGAGTGGTCACTATTGTAGGATGTATTCCACCCTTACCAATCCTATTCTTCTGGGTTCCACCATATATTCTGCAACTGGCTTTGTTCAATGCCTAGAATAGTCCCTGGGAACTGATTATGAAGGGTATGGGGGAGAGTCCTCTAGAACATTTCTGAGAGGAATGCTTGGAGAAGTCTTTGCTTTTTGGTCTTTCATTCACTTTTAATTCACTACTGCTATTGACCACCTGTTTACTCCTATGCTATACTAAATATTTTTAACCAAAGATATATTTCTGGTCTCCTCAACTTTCTTATTCCTCAGGTTTCAAGCTCTATCACTGCCACCCCCATTTCTTCTTTTTAGTATTTGGGGAAGGTATGATTCATGGGTCATAATTCACCTGATAGAGAATTTCTCCCAGGACACTGTCACAGGCTTACCTCCAAATTTCCATATGAGATGCTGAAGTAGAAGGCCAGAAAGTGGCAGGAGCACCTTGGAGAGATAGAGCCCCAGCCTGCCTTGGAAATATGACTCCTTGCTCCAGGAAGTTGAAAAGGAATTCACTTCAAAACCCAATCTCAAAAACTGCAGTAGCCATAAGAAAAATAGGACCCAAACCAGTGGCAAAGCTGTTTAAGGTGGGAAATGCTTGGAATGTTGGGAGTACTATGAAAGACAGGCTGGTGAGTTCATCTCCATCTATCTTATCCTGCAAATATTAATTCATGGAGGGTTACATCACTTATCATTCTTTTCCCCCTCTTCAGTGTGATTAAAGTAAGATGCTCCTAGAAAACCTCTCACTCCACCATCTACCCATTTCTATTTAATTCAACTTAATAAATAGTTATTAAGTGCTTCTAATGTTCAAGGAACTGTGCAACATGCTGAGGGCACAAAGATAAAAGCAAAACTGTCCTCAGGGAGCTTACATTCTAATAAGGGAAACAATAACTACATAAGTAAATACAAGGCATATAAGAAGTAATTTCAAGAGAGTCTGAGAGAGTGCTTGTAAATATCAATCAGGAAAGACCTTGTGAAGGAGGTGCTACTGACTTTGAAGGAAGCTGCATATTCTACAGAGTGAAAGTGAATAGGGAATGCTTGGAGGTCTGTTTGTGAAAGGCACTGAGGTAAAACAGGAAATGCTCTATGTCATGTCACATCTAGTAGGTCAGTTTGATTGAGACTGAGAAGAGTAGGAAGGGGAGGAATATAAAATGAGAACAGAAAGGAAAGTGGGAAACAGACTATAGAAGGTTTTAGGTGCTATTCTGAGAAGTTTAGATTTCATCCTCAAGGCATTAGGAAACCTGCTGTACTAGGTACTCTACTTGGTCTACTATGCAAATGTATATGAAGAATACACTTTAGCAAATGGCCTGCTTTATTGAGTTTGAAAAAATGAGCAAAGAGAAAGACGAGACTCTTTTCTGAGCATGGAAGGGGTTAGCAAAAAAAACCAAACCAAACCAAACCAAACCTCTGTCATTTCAACTGCCCTACAATGATATCCTCTTCAAATAAGAATATGCAATGGCCAGGTGTCCCATAGTAGCAGGAACCAGATCCCAGGAGCTCATTATAGCCAGAATTCCCAACACCCCTAAGCCAATTAGCACAGTCTGTCTTTGGACACCCTCTGCCTCCCAGAGGCCATATTGGTTCCAGCAACCCTTTGCCCTCAAGCAAAACTTGGAATTCTGGCCCCTGGGGAAAATTCTGTTGAGGAGATGGGTGGGGTTGGGAGCAAAGTCACCTCCACACTGTGAAAAGACATCAGAGTAGAACCTTACCATAATGGCCCAGTAATGGACCATGATTTGTTACCTGAAAACATGCCAAGCTAAGTTTAGAAACACTCATCACAAGGCTGACCACAGAATGATAATTTTCTTTTGCCCACAATAACTCACAAAGACCAACTAGTAAGTTGTAGTAAGGTTGTAGTTACAGTCAGTGAAAGGATTATCATCATCAATGAAATCACAGATCCCTAAGGTAAAGTTCTTGCTCACCATCATTTTCTTTTCTTTTTTCCTAGCATTTTTATTTTTCCCTAGTTACATGTAAAAACAATTTTTAGCATTCATTTTTAAAACTTTGAGTTCCAAATTCTCTCACTTCCTTCCTCCTCACCCCACCTCACTGAGAAGGCAAGCAGTTCAATACAGGTTATACATGTGAAGTCATGTAAATCATATCCACAATAGTCATGTTATGAAAGAAAACATAGATGGAGCAGCTAGGTGGCACAGTGAATAGAGCCCTGGAGTCAGGAGGACCTGAGTTCAAATCTAGCCTTAGACACTTAACACTTACTAGTCATGTGACCTTGGGCAAATCATTTAACCCTAATTGCCCTGCCTTCCCCACTCCAAAAAGAAAGAAAATATAGACCAAAAAAGCCTCAAGAAAAATAAAGCTAAAAAAAAAAAAAGATTCTTCAATCTGTATTCAGACACCATCAGTTCTTTCTCTAGGGACGGATAACATTTTTCAGCATAAGTCCTTCAGAGTTGTCTTGGATAGTTGTATTGCAGAGAATAACTGAGTCATTCACACCTTACAATATTACTATTATTTTGTACGGAGTACATTTCACTTTGCATCAGTTCATGTAAGTCTTTCCAGGTTTTCTGAGAGCATCCTGCTCATCATTTCTTATAGCACAATGGTATTCCATCATAATTATACAGCACAACTTGTTTAGCCATTCCCCAATTGATGGGGAAGTTCTCTACCACTTTGCCCCCAGAAATGAGCTACTATAAATATCATTGTAGATACAGGTCCTTATCCTTTTTATCTTATGTCTCTTTGGGGATACAGACCTAGTAATAGTAGTGCTAGGTCAAAGGATAGACATAGTTCTACAGTCCTTTCCGCATAGGTCCAAATTGCTCTATACCATGTTTACCCGATAATAAGACACTGTCTTATTAATTTTTTGGACAGAAAAACACCAGAGGGCTTATTTTCAGGGGAGGGCTTATTTTAATGAACATTGACAGCAATTTTAATAAACAGGTAAATGTGAACAAAAAAATGTACCTTTATTCAATAAGCAAATCACTAGGGAAGAACAGGATGATGCGCTCACTGCTGCAGCTCTGATTGGATGCAGCTCGGAGCGCGGCATGCGTTTCACCCGGGGGGGGAAACGGTGCATACAGAGGGTACCGTAATGTAGCGTGTAGCACAGGGGATCACCTTCACTACAGTAGCAATCTCAATAGGGCTTATTTTCGGGGGAGGGCTTATTTTAGAGGAATCTTACACAGTAAGGGGAGGGCTTATTTTCGGGATAGGTCTTATTATTGGGGAAACATGGTAGAATGGTTGAATCAGTTCATAATTTCACAAATGGTGCATTAATATCTTGTTTTTCCCACATGCCCTCAACATTTGTTATTTACCTGTTCTGTCCTATTAGCCAATCTAATAGGTATGAGGTAGTACCTGAGAATTATTTTAATTTGCATTTCTCTAATCAATAGTGAGTTAGAGTATTTTTTCATATGACTATAAATAGCTTTGGTTACTTCATCTGAAAACTGATCATATCTTTTGATCATTTGTCAATTGGGGAATGGCTTTTATTTTTATAAGTTTGACTCCATTCTCTATATTTTTGAGAAATGAGGCCTTTATCAGAAAACCTTGCTTCAAAATTGTTTTCACAATTATTATTGCTAACTGTATCCTATCCCCCTGTTTATTCTATTCTCTATTTCCTTTCACCCTGTCCCTCCTCAAAAGTGTTTTGCTTCTGATTATCCTTTTCCCCAATCTGCCCTCCCTTCTATCACCCCACCCTTTTCTTATATTCTTCTCCTCCTACTTTTCTGTAGGGTATATATACCTAATTGAGTGTGCATGTTATTCCCTCTTTGAGCCAATTCTTATGAGAGTAAGATTCATTCATCACCTCCTTCAGTTTCCCTCCTCTTCCCCTCCACTGTAAAACCTTTTTTTTTTTTAACTCTTTTATATCATTTTCTATGATTCATTGGTATTGATATGATTTTCTGTTGCCATGTCCAAATAACTTAGTGATGAACCCAATTTAAAGCAAGAATTCTTGACCTGGGGTCTATGAATTTTAAATATATATATATACATATAGATATATTTTATACATGTGTATATATACTTATATATGTATACATGCACAAATGTTGTATCTTAATATAATTGACTTTCTTAGTAATCCTGTGTATTTTAGATTATTCATTTTAAAACATTATTCTGAGATATGATTCCACAGGCTTTCTCAGACTGTATGCAAAGGGCTCCTTGATACAAAAAAACGTTAAAAACCCCTTTTTTTCAAGCATGTTGAAATAAAGGAAAAGAAACAGAACAAACCAAAAAGAAATTCTGATTACCTCAAAACCCAAATTATTGATGCCTGATAAGAGTATTTTCTATTGATTTGTACAAGAAACATAATAAAGAGTTACATGGTACCGTTCTATCACAGTCAGGGTCAGGACTAGTCAATCCTATATCATCTTTTATTTCTTTTTTGATAATTGTGAAATGAGATTATTTTAGACTTTTTGTATTATTATAAGCAATCACAATCTGCCTGTGCAATATTCCATTTTAATCAATAAATATGTATTGAAAAAGTACTGTTAAATAAAAATATATTGTCTACTATTGTAAGTCTAGAACCCAGGAGGCCTCAGGCTAAGCCAATGATGTAACTAGGTGCTTGTAAAGTATTCTCCTTACAACTATCCTCTGAATTAGATATTATATGTCTTATTAGCCCCTTTTTAGAAGTCAGTAATAATGGTTTGGGGTGGATTGGGAGGAGACATGGAGAACAACTGGTAGGCACTGTGTTCACCAAGCATCATCCACTGGTCTGCATCTCAATGATTCTTCTCCTCTTCCTGCTCCCTAGCTAATCCCAGGTGGTCATAGGAGAGGGGTGAGAAGGCCACAAGACCCTCTTTGTTGGGTCCCAGCTGGAGCCTGGGTGAGTGAGGTTGGGCCATTGAGCAGAAGGTGCTTCAAATGGAGGAGGAAATGGTCATTTGTGCTAGTTCCAGCTCTGCTCCCCAAGAATACTAGGCCTACTTAAGAACAGGGTAGGGACATGAGTTAGGTAGTTTGTCAACATTTTGGTGCTTTCTTGGGGCCCAAACAAATAGTCCTTATTTTATTTTTTTAAAGCATTTGGGGTTAAGTAACTTGCTCAAGGTTACACAACCAGTTATTTCTGGGATAGTGGTATCTGAGCCTGGATTCTATCCCAGATCATCCCGACTCTGGGGCCGGTGCTCTTACTCGCTGAGCCACCTGGCCACCCCTCAAATAGTCCTTATTTTTAAAGAACTGTACTGAAGGGATGGAGAATATGCCATTTGCATACATAAATAAATACAAAATACAAGAAGAATTGGGGCAATAGGAAAGTTAGAATGGGTTTCCAAGAGCCCTAATCAGTTGAGTCTGACATTTTGGTTTCACAGAAGAGTTTGACTGTTATGGAGGTACTGAATGCCTCAAGAGCTACTTCATAGCACAGGTCAGAAAAATTCATCAGGTAAAATGTAATGCAAGCCTATCATAATGAATACAACATATCCATCTTTTCCTATAGTCCTAAATCACATGAAAATGTGAAATTCTCCATTTTGTGTTATCATCTTTGTAGGTCATTGAGACCAAAAATGATTCATCTCCTTGTGGTCAACTTTCTGGTAATGAGCTTCTCCATGTTTGGCAACAAAGGTCCTTGGACAAAAAAGATGCAGGCCCCTGCTGGACCAATGCTTAAAATATTTTGAGCTTGGTAAGATCAACCAGAGGTCTTACACTTTGCTCATATAGCATCCCAGAAATCTTGAAGGCCAGAGTCACTACCAGACAATGACGGGTCAGAGGAAAGTTTTTGGTAGAGGTATTTTTAGTGGAGCCAATAAAAAAGGACGACAATTTTTAAAAGCTTTGTCCTCTTATTTTTGCCTGACCACTCAGAAGGAGAGTTCAGACTGGTTTGTTTACACTGAATTTCAGCTTAGTGTATCCAGAGGATGAAAAGGTTGATTTTTCTGAAGCCCATCTTTCCTGTTGTAAAGAGATGCAGAGTTTTTGATTGATTGCATAGAAAAGACAACTGTATTCTCGAAGCTCTGAGTCCAAACCCTGGGTAGCAGTGTCAGACTGTGTTCTCACAACCATCTGTTGCAGACTGTAATGCATTAACACATTAACACATGGCTCAGCCAGTCAGCCTAAACATTGTTCTCTGGGCTGAATTCAGCCATCCTTAACAAAAGAGGACAGTTTTGCACTGGGGCAAATACATCCACTGAGGGATTTTTTTTAAAAGGATCTAAGATACTGAGGTTTTAACATCACAGGCTCTAAATGATGTGCATAGAAAAGTTGCTTCCCCTTTTCCTTTCAAATGTAATTCTTCTTTCTATCTATGACACTGAAATCGATGTATTGTTGAAGATACTATGTTTGTCAGGGAATATTTTTTCCATTCTTCAATTATGCTTGTCATAGGAACCATACATGTATTAAATTTTTGACTTGAAAAAAACAACCACAGTAACAACTCATCTATTTGTCTCCCAAAGGATTATAAAAAAGCATCCAACTTTAAATCCCTTTAATCTTCAGGACAGTGTTACACTGAGGCCTTGATCCTTTTTGTGCACAAAGAGTTGTATGAGGGGCTTAAGGAGATGGTATTTATTTTCAGTGTTGAATGTTACTTGTTAAATTTTATAAAATATATTAATTCTAACTGATGAACTATTGCAGACTCTTCTCCCCAAATGTATCTAAGACTCTTTAACGTGCCCTGAGGAGATGCAAAGAGCCTGTCATATTTTGAAATTGCCTTCCTGAATATCCTACCTTTCTGCTATTGCCTCCTCTCCCCACCTCAACCCTTCTCCATCCCGTTGCTACAACATCACAACCTACCTTGTACAGAATCACAAAATTTCAGAGGAGGAAAGGGCCTCATAGGCCATCAAATACCATCTCTACTTCAACTGAGGGCAGCTACAGGGCATAGTGGATAGAGTATTGGCCTGATATCAGAAAGAGTCATCTTCCTGAGTTCAAACCTGGCCTGAGACACTCTCTAACTGTGTGACCCTGGGCAAGTCACTTAACCCTATTGACCTCAGTTTTTCATCTGTAAAATGAGCTAGAGAAGGAAATGACAAATCACTCCTGTATCTTTTCCAAGAAAATTCCCAAAATGAGGTCACAAAGAGTCAGACACAAATGAACAACAACTACTACCTCACCAAGATTCCCTTTCATGAAGCACAGACCAGTGGTATCCAGCTTCTGTTTGAAAGCCTCTAGAGCCTGGAAATGGGAAGAGCTTTGGATCTGGAGTGAGAAGATAGGTGCCCAAATTCCTCTCTTATGCTACTTATTTTTATAAACTGGTATGACCCCAGACAAGTCACTTAATCTCTCTGGGTCTCAGTTTTCTTATAAATAAAATGATTAGCTCATCTTCTAGGTGCAGCTCTAAATATATGATCCTTCGATCTTAAGTATTTTCTTGGTGGTAGAGTAAACTGGTCTCATATGACATCTGTGTAACACATTGTGATGTGGAGAGAAAGTGAGTCTGTGTGTATGTACAATCCCTAACCCAGGGGGCTGCTGCCAGCTTTTGAAGTAGCAATGAAGTGAGAAGTCCTCTTTCCTTCTAATCACTAACTCTTTCACTTGCTGCCTTTTAGCCCAGTCCTAGGTTGAAGCTGTTTTTTTTTTTTTTAAATCTATGTCAGGGATTTGTTTTAACCTCAGAGATGAAGTAGGGGTTGAACAGAGTCCTAGAGGAAAGGAACAACTCTCTCACACTCATTCTTGCCCCCAAACAAACAAGTAATACATTCTTGACCTTTCGGCCAGAATAAAGTGTCAATTCTCCTTCTTTCCTATTTCTCTCCCTAATAGGGTTGCTGAGGAGGACTAGAGTAACTATGACCAGAGACCACCCCATTGCTGCCTCCACACTACCACTAATTCTTAGATCTCCCACTTGTTGCACTAGTGATTCCAAGTCTGGATCTGGTTCCAAAAAGTGCCAGAAATCAGGGTTTTGTTTGTTTGCTTTCTTTCAAGAAGAGAAAGTTGAAGAAGAGGAGCTAGGTTGATCCTTAGCATCTCTAAGGGACCAGAAAGATGAACCAGGAGGATCAGTATTCTCAGGATCTCTAATGAGTCACACTGCCTCTCCTCCCTGAGCCTCAGGATCCTACCTCAATAATCAAATCATACCCAGTTCTTCCGAGTCTAGGAATGCATCACTCTCTCTCCTTTCCAGTCTTGTTATGACTTGTACCCAATTCTCTCTGACGCCTTCTTGGATCCAGTGGCACTGGTCTCCTTATTTTTCACAAGAGATACTCCATCTCTCCGATTGGAGTGTGCCCTATGGAAAACTTTCCCTTCCTCAACACTTTCTCAGATTTCCTTTAAGTCCCAGATAAAATCACGCCTTCCATACAGGAAGCATTCCCCAGTGCCTCTTAATTCTAGTGCTTTCCCTCTGTTAGTGGCTTCTTGTTTACCCTACGTATAGGGCTTGTCTGCACACACTTGTTTGCATGTTGTCTCCTCCATTAGATTGTGAGCTCCTTGAGGGCAGGGATTGTCTTTTGTCTTTCTTCGTATCCCCAGCCCTTAGCGCAGTGCCTGACAAATAGTAGGTGTTTAATAAATGCTTATTGACTGCCTGAATGGCAAGATCCCAGGGTCTGGGTCTAAGGATCTCAGTTTGGATTCAGATAGCTACTAACCATGTATGTGACCTCTCTATTTCTTCATTGGTACAATGAAGGGACTGGATTAGATTATGTTGATATACATTTCAGCTCTATATCTATAATACTATAATACCCAATCTACCTGGCATGGTTTGGAAGAATTTTACTCTGAGGTCAAGAAAAGTGTGTCTTTAATAAATAAATAGTGTATTTAATTATATACTGTGTGAATGTGTGTTTACTAATCACAGGGTCATATATTTAGAGCTAGAAAGTACTTTACAATAAAATCCTTGTTTTACAAATGAAGAAACTAAGACCCTGTAGCAGCATACCCAGCATACCCAGGGTGGCTGCCAACACAGGTTCCTAGATCTGCTTTTCTAAAGGAAAGCAACTCAAAATGGGTTAACAATCTTGCTTTAATCAAACATATGTCATTTACCTAGTTCAGGGGAAAAAGGTCAGCACCCCAAACTTCAGAGAATATGAACAAAATACAAGCAAGTTTCAAGCAGTAGACAGGCTTCCAATTGTCTGACCATTACATCCATACCTAATCACAGTTACCAGAGAGGGAAGCACCAACATCTGGGTTTTCAAAGCTGGGGGACTCAATGGCTACCCAGAATCTCATCTGGTCAAATCACATCACTCTACTCAAAGTGAGCCCCAAAGCAAAGCCTCACATCAGGGTATATATAGCCTTCTCCTGGATCAGAGAATGTCACAACCCTCTTGACCCACTGGCCAATCACAAAGTAAAAATGAGTCTCCTGCCACAGGCTCCAGGTGACCACATTCAGCCTATTAAGGGGGCAGAGTATATTTTCAAATCAAGGAAGGTTCTCAGGAGTCACTTAAACCTGTCAAAGGGCAGAGGGGCAGGGAAGATCTTAAATTCCCATTCCCATAACAGACCCAGAGACACTGACTTGCTGAAGGTTACACAGATAGTAAGTATAAAATGTGGGATTTGGAATTGATAGCTTATCTGAGTGCCTGACTGCCAACTCTAAGTTGTCTGTTTCAGAAGTGAGGTTTATGTGCCCCTAGATGACTGGTGTAGGGACATCTATTTTTTCAGACTACTAAAATTCTACACCCAAGCAGGATGTTGCTGACTCTGGTGGAAGTAGAGAAGGAAGGAGCATCCCAGCACTCCACATTGTTTGCTAGATGGTGATAATGTCCCTTGCCTGTAGAATGTTCTCCCCAAGTATATAATAATAGGTTATATCTACATAGGTGCTACAAATTATAAAAGGTTTTCGTCTCAACCATTCAGTGAGGTAGGTACTGGAAAATATCATAGTCCATATTTCATAGATGAATAGCTAAACTGGTCGTCTGATGATATACTGTCCCTTGCTAATTTCCACCCAAAGGCTGTTGGTAGGAACTGATAGCACATAACCTGTGAGACCCTAAGGTCACTTCCATACCCAATGAGGTATCAGAGTAATACTTCAGTGAACACACACACACATATATGTATATACACATACAAATATATAATATATACATATATATGAAAGCACTTTGTAAATTATGAAGTATAATTATAACACACAATTATTATGGTTTTAACTCCTACTCCCCAAACTAATGTCACCCTCTATCCATTGTTTCATTCATGTTTTTGGTCCTCAATGAGATCTGAAAGAGTTTTCAGTGTCTCAGTATGGACACCTTGTTTTTAGGGTCAGGGAGGAAGCCATCTAGTACAGATTATTGTTAGAGGGGTGTGTGGGTGATCCTGGCCAACTTTCCCTCCCTTTCCCAGGGACTCCAGGTCATAAGATTTAGAGTTTTAAAAGACTACAGAAGTTATTTGGTCCAACCCTTTCATTTTACAGATGAAGAAACTTTTACTCAGACAAACCAAATAATTTCCAGAGGATCACCTAGAGTAAGGAAGTAGAAATTCTAGGATTTGAACTCAGACCTTATGACTCCAGAATTCTTTCTATGCTGGGAAATAGAAAAATCCTTGCTGTAATAAGCAACAGAGAAGCTTCCAGAGGGCGACCCATGGTGGAAGGGAATCATATAATCTCAGACTTGGCAAATCCTAGTCATCTGCAGGAAATGCCTTCTAGAGCATGTTAGAAACTAAGGTCAGGGTGGCTAGGTGGTGCAGTGAATAGAGCACCAGCCCTCGAGTCAGGAGGACCTGAGTTCAAATTGGCTTCAGACACTTAACACTTACTAACTGTGTGACCTTGGGCAGGTTACTTAACCCCAATTGCCCTGCCTTCCCCCTCCAAAAAGCAAAAAAGAAAAAAAAAGAAACCAAGGTCATGGATAGGCAGGAGAAATGAGCATTTTAGGTATGTCTGTAACTGGACCTTGTGATTCTTCTGCTCCTTGCGCCATCTTCAACCTTATTTATCTTTCTATTAGCTCCTCCCCAATTTTATGTTCTTCCATAGTTCTGTAGGTTCCCATCTCTTGATAAATAAATTTATTAGTTGCCTTCTATGGGCCAGGCTCTGTGCTAAGAACAAGTGATATAAATAAGATCAAAAGACATATCCCTGTTCTCAAGGAGCTCACAGTATAATGATTGGAGAGTTTTCCTAGGTATATTTGGAGTTATTTATAGCTTTCTCTTCATATATTTAGGCAGGAATAGGCAATTGCATATACTCAAATACATCTGAGGACATGACCATGGTCTCAGGGGACCATTTTCTTTGAGCTAACATTTCTCCCAATGCTCTCTTCAAGCATCTGGGCCACCATGTGCTTTTATCCTGGTTTCTCTCCTACTTTTATTTGACCTATTCTATCCAGGAAAACCAGAAGTACTCTGAGAAAGCGGGGGGTGGGGGTGGGGGAGAGGAATCATTACTGCACAGAATCAAACAATATGAGAGCTGGAATTCACCTCAGAATTCCACCCCTCAGAATTCACCCCTCATTACTCAAAGGAAGGCACAGGCTCCCAGGGAAAGAAAGTGATTTGCTCAGGCTAACACAGCAGAGGTGGGGTAGAATTCAGAATCAAAGCTTCCATTTTTTTTCTTTCGCTGAACCTCACCTCCAGCAGCTGTTGAGTTTCATGACCTCATGAAGGAAGGAGAAAATGTGGAGAGCTATAGTAGTAATCTGAAGAAATTCCTCCTGTCAGATTTCTAGAATGATCCTTTTTATTCACTTCTCATGCCTAGAACCACTAGAATACAAGTCCCAGCACTTGCTATACTTTGTCAATGACCTTGACAAGCTTTACTCCTCATGGTTGAAAAAATAAAATCAAGGTGGGAATGGGGAAGTAGGAAATCTGACCAGTCATAAAGTCATAGAAAATACCTCCATAATTGTTCTTTTCACATCCACCCTTTTTTCTTCCCCCCCCCCCCACTTTTTGGAGGGCAGGGCAATTCGGGTTAAGTGACTTGCCCAAGGTCACACGGCTAGTAAGTGTTAAGTGTCTGAAGCTGCATTTGAACTCAGGTCCTCCTGACTTCAGGGCTGGTGCTCTATTAACTGCAACACCCAGCTGCCACTCCACACTTTTTTCATATGTAAGCGACAGACACCTGGGTTCTAGTACTGCCTCTCAGAGGAAAATGAGAGAAACTTTGAATTCTAGTTCTTCTATATTAGGCATTTGTGTGATCCGGGTTATTTCAGTTAACCTCTCTGGCCTCATTTTTTTTTTTTACCTGTAAATAAGGAGGCTGGATTGAATGATCTCTAAAGTCCCTTTCAATTCTAAATCCTATGATTTCTCCCATTCCTAATGAAGTGTATTTGACCATTTCTCTGGTCCTGCTCTGTGTGGGGTGGAGGAACCTAGATGGTCAATAAGTTTCCTCCTAGCCTCCCATTTGATGATATCTGTGGATACAGACTCTCCCCAGGGACGTTTCTGGTAGATAAAAGTGCAGTCTGTAGGTTCCTTCCCTGCTCAGGCTAAGGTCTAGAACAGAAGCTTCTGACAGCCCAGTCCCTCCAGATCCTCACGGGTGGGAGCCTTCTGATTGACTGGAACAACTTCCAGAGGCCAAGATATGGCAGAGGAGAGAAGGCTGCATGCCGACAGATTGGTTGGTTTTTTAAACTGTTGGAAAGCAGCCCTTATTGAGGAGAATAGAAATGACTCTCAGAGGCTAGGAGGTGCTCCAAATGCTATGCTTTAACTGCCCAGGATTGAAGACGGCAGCTTATAAATGTTAATTGATTGATTGAGGGAAAGAGGGGCTGAGGACCTTGCCTATAATTTCATGATGAGCCTCTTAGAAGGACCTGTAAAGGTTTCTGGATGGAGGCTGACACATTAAGAGACCTTGGAGAAACTGAAATGCAATTACCAGTGGAGAAAGGGAGATTTGAAGGCAGAGGACTCAGGTTTGAATCCTTCCTTTACTTTTCTACTTAATGCTATTTGTTCGGGGCAGTTAGGTGAAGCAATGGATAGAGTGCAGACCTGGAATCAGGAAGACTCTTATTCCTGAGTTCAAATCCAGCTTGAGACACTTTACCAGGGTGTGACCCGAAGAAGTCACATGATCCTGTTTGCCTTAGTTTCCTCCTCTGTAAAATGAGCTGGAGAAGGAAATGGCAAACCACTCCAGTATCTTTGCCAAGAAAACCCCAAATGGAGTTACAAAAAATTGGACATGACTGAGCATCACTTTGGGCAAATAATTTCCGTTTTTTTAGTCCTCCATCTACATTTTTGAGTGGTTTAATCAGATATCTCTGAGGTCTCTTCCAGTTCTAAACTTTGTGGGCCTATTAAAAACACGAGCAAATCTTCTCTAGCCTCACCAGTTGGCGCTACTTAGCCTGTGCCCGGCACCCTGCCTGCTTCGAGGGCTCCATCAGCCCTGCACAGGAGCCCAGGCAGCCCCTGCTCCCCTAACCCCCGTCATCACCACCTCATTCTCGAGTGTGTTTGCTGGCCTCCTGACAAACTGTGGTGACCTTCTTTGTTAGGACTCATCTAATTGTGTCTAGGTCAGTTTGGGTTTTAAATCTCTGCTTGACCAACCCCCAAGACACGTGGCCAAAAAACAAATGGAAACTAAACCCCAAACCTAGCAACCTAAAAAGAGCCTGTGTTTGCCAAGTCCCGAAAATGGTCCGAGCTAAACACACACGCACGCACGCACATGGGTGCACACACAATAAATCCAAACCACGTATTTCAGATTGGCGTGTGCAGAGGAGGGGAGAAATCTCTTAGTCCTGAGCAAGCAGCATCTGTACGGACCTCAATGAGGAATCGAAGGAGGCAAACAAGACTTATGTCATACACTCCAAGACGACTTATAGTTGTTACTTTAACGTAAGACTATACAATCCCTTGCTAATCGACGATAAAGAGGGGGGAAAAAAGAACACTTCAATTCATTAGCACCAAGAACAGAGGAGAAAGCCCGGCACAAAGGCAAAATTCAAAGGGGAAAAATGCCACCTTTGGCTCCGGGATTCATCTGCCGCTAGAAAGCTTGGACTCCGAAGTGAGTTTGCTTGGGACGCTACAGAACCTGGAAGGGGTCATAGGATGTCCCTGATCTCTCCCCCTGTCCCTTCCCCCCATTTGTCCCTTTCCTCAGGAAGTACAGTGAGCCCAGAAAACCCAGGACATTTCTCTACCTGTCAAGTGTTCCAGGCTGCAAGAGGATTAGAAAAGCTGACTTCCTGTCGATCTGCCTCTGCCTCACCTACTAGACCCCTCCCTCCACCTGTTACTGTTGTGAGAGCGAATGGAAAAGGAATCCTTTGGGCTGAGGAGTGCTCTGGGTAAAGCCAGACGGACGGATTTGGTAGCTTCTGGCTTCCAATGATGGGCTGCTGCAGCTGTCAGGACACTTAATTATTGCCTCTAATAGAGGCAAAGAATATGTTCTAATGAGAGCTCCCCCCTCATTCTCACCTGCTCCTGCCCTCCCTCCAGCATCACTAACGCACCGGAGCCAGGCTAATTGGTAAAGCTGGTCTGCTCATTCCATCTCCCCACAGATGTGGGAAGTGGAGAGGTGGGGGTGGAAGTGAGAGGATGAATGGACCAGAAATTTTTAAAGCGTCAAAGGAAGGTGCATTAGAATCTAGGTGGAGGAGCAGAGGTCAAAGGGCAGGGCCAGATGGGTCCTAGCAGCTTCATTTTTACTAGTGGATCCCTGGGCTGCAGAGAAATGGTCTCTGACTAACATAAACGAACATTTAAGATCCATTATATATAAATAGCATTGTGCTGGGCTCAAACTCAAAATTAGTTACAGGACCATAAATTATATATGAAGCTGAAAAGTCATCTATTGTAACTTTCTTGCTTGAAGAAACTGAGGCTCGAAAGGGTAACAGACCCGGGCTTTGAAGAATATTCATTCCATCTCCAAATATATTCAGTGTTCTTTCCAATGTTTCATACTCCTTGCCCTCATGGTTCTTATAGTCTAAATGAGCCTCCAGGAATAAGACAGTCAGTCAATCAATAAACATTTATTAGGCACCTACTGTGTGCCAGTACTGTATTAAGAACTGGGGATACAGACAAATTAGTCCCTGCCTTCAAACAGCTTACAATCTAACAGGAAAGAAAAAAAAGGGGGGAGGGGGTGAAGGATGCCAATGGAAAGAATTCTGGTGTAATTCTCTGCCCTGAACCTGAATTGTTGAGAAAGGTGTTGCTTTAAGAAAAGAAAACATTACAAAGGGAAAATCAATAGCTTTGACCAGGACTGAACTCCAGACAGTTACTTTCTTGCCAGAACTTCAGGTGTAGAATTCTGTAGTGTAAAAAAGACAAGTTCAGGAGTTTATAAAGACTAATAGTGAGTCTCAGTCTATATCATTATCCCATAAAGATAAAAATATAGAAAGATCAATATGTTAAAAAGATTGAACCAACCTATAGATTATGTTATTTTAGTGCAGAAATGATTATTCCTTCAACTACACATTATTAATTGTTAAATGATGTGTAATGTTTTGTAATTTCTGTTGTATTTTGAATGTATTATTATTTTATTTAATTGTTATTTTTACTATTGCAAGTATTCTTTTTTATTCTATTTAATTTCTTACTGATGTGGCATTGTTCCTTTAAATTTAAAACAAACTGTCAAGTGGTGCTTTGCATTGTGATATAGGTATTGAATGTAATATTAAGGTTGATTTGGTGTACTTCTAAATTATTTTCTGGGGACTGATCATTTTTGGACAGAAGGACAAGTAAAACCCCTCTTCTAAATGTATGTTTCACAGAGACTAAAGATATTGTCATCCTAGCTTTAAGAGCTCAGATAGAATGCCGAGAGAAAAGTAATTTGGTGTTGCCAGTTTTAAATGTCGTTGAGAAATGACCAATTGAAATTTTTCTTCATGTAGGTTCAGGGACAAGGTGCTTTTTCTGGAATCTATGGGGATCTATGAGAAATCTGTGAAGTCAGAGGAAGAAAGCTAGCAGTAGTTTTTTCTTCCTTATTGGACCTGTTAACTGTCAAGTTATAAAAACCATTAGAAAGAAAATTCTAACAAGAATTGATAGACATTAAAAGATTGTTTCCTGTGATATGTGGATATAATCTTATTGTGCTGAGAGGACAAAAAGAAAGGACTAATCCTGAGAAGAAATAGGTAGAAAATACTTCAAGAGACTTTAATCATTATGTGGAGTCATTTGAATTATCTGAGACTGTTACCAGACAAAGTCTCCTGATATACTGAGGATTTTAGATAATCTGGGCTGTGACAATGATCAGTCAAAATAAATTTATGTTTATTATTGATTCTATTTATTAATAAATTATACAAATATAATAATTTTAATATGTATTTGAATATACAAAAATAAGAGTAAGCACTACTGAGAAAAGACATTCTTAAAAATTATTATCTAATGAATTGGAGTAGGAGCTTAAGCTTACTAATTACTAGAGGATTTCAAACTTATTTATAAGAAATAAATTATACAAATATACCACTATAGGATTCAGGAAAAGAAAAGTAAACATACAGGATATCCCAAAAATGTCACTGTAATTTTAAGTTTTAATAATTCAAATAGTAGGTCGAGGTTACCTTAAGATGATGTATAAATGTGTGTAACCTAACTCCATATTTTATAATCTTGCTCCATGGGTAGAGAGTGCAATTCCTTCTGACTTGCTACGCATGGGTTACAGCCTATCCTTCAAACTTGCTACACTAGGTTTAGAGTGGGAAGTAGTTTCTAAGGTCATTTAGTCAATTCCATTCATTTTTACAGACAAGGAAAGTGGGGACCAAAGAGGTTAAGGAGTAAGTACTCCAAGAGAGTAAGTAGCAGAGCCAGAACTCAAGCCACACTCAAGCCTCCAAAGTCATGTGTGTATATATTTTATTCCCACTTCTATTTTCCCTGGAATGGCCCTCCCTTTGGGCACCCTAAAGTAGATATTTATAAATTGCAAATGAGACATTTTTGTAGTCCTGAGATTTTCAGCTGAGATTCACCTTGTTTTGTCCATCTTAACCAAACCCAATATGACTCATTAGAAATTATTCTGCTGAACCACACAGAGAAGGTCCCTGATTTGGTTGTTAGAGCCTCTGGTTCTACTGGTTATCCCTTTCCTGAAGATATTTATGACTGGGCAAAGAAGTTTAACTCTCTCTTTGTGACCTCATGGTTTCCCTATCATATTCAAACTTAGCCTTTACCTATTCACAAATTTATGGAGAGAGTAACTTACTGGTCTTACTTTCCTGGAAAGCAACTTCTTCTTTTTCAAGTCCTCACCAAATATAGACAAACTGAAAGAATCATGGTAGTTAGTAGTGTGTGTGTGTGTGTGTGTGTGTGTGTGTGTACACACTCATTGTAGGTATGTATTTTTTAGGGGTAAGGGAAAGATTATATAATAAAGGATAAAGCTCTAGAAGTTCTAGTTAGAAGAAACAAACCAATTTGGAGGGAGTTGGAATATTGTCTCATTTTTCTTTGGAGCTTTATAGACACTTAGGTGTGAGAGAGGGGAAATGGAGCAAGTAATTAAGCATTTCCTAACTATCAGGCACTATACTAAGCTCTTTACAAATATTATCTCATATTAATGTAACTCTTCCTCCACCCCACCTTTAATTTTCTTAGATAGTTTATCCATGAGTATTCCTTCTTTCCCTTGTGATGGTGGTGGTTGTTGCTGTATAACCAAGGCAGAAGATTCTTGTTGGTTCCTGTCTCAGAGAAAAGTCTATGTTAGCTAGAGTGCACTGGGCCTGGCAGCTGTAGATGTATCCAGGCATCTGAAGAAGTAAAATCTACCTTCAAAATCTTTTAACCTTCCAAAGCTGCTGGAAATCCTCAGTAGACCTGAGAATGTTTAATGGATTCTATCCCTTATTACTACAGTTACAATCTGTAGGACATTGTTTAGAAATTGCATTATGAAATGTTTGGTAGGTGCACTTAATCAACTTCCAGGGGTGGATGCGATGTCATGACAAGATCCTCAGAGTCTGTGGGGGTGACCATAAAGAAGGAAAGTCCCTCTGTAGTTCTGTAAAGGAGAGGGGAAATTTGGTGGAGACTTATGGGGTTCACACATCTGTCTTTGTGCTGTAGCCTAAGGTTGTGGTTGCAGACACTAGTCAATCTTTCCCCTCCCCCAACTCCCCCCCCCCAACCCTGTAGGAAGCATAGGGCTTCCTTTCCTCTCTTGTCAGATTTCTAGCTGAGGCACCCTTCAATTCTCTAAGTCTTCTCTGCTAGACACTCCCCTCCCACAAACCCCCTTCCTTCTTTTCCCTCCAATCCCCCTTCCACACAGATACATAAACACCCAGCCAAGTGAACCAGTCTTTGGCTGCTGGACCCTGGGCCCTGGACATAATTGGAAGAAAAGCCTGGGTGGGGGAAGGGGGAAAGAGGAGAGAGAGAGAGAGAGACAGACAGACAGACAGACAGACAGAGACAGAGAGAGTCCATGGAATAAATATCAAGGGCTGAGAGGAGAAGCTAAAAGGAAATACTGAATGGGCAAACATTTCCTAGTTGAGTTTCCAGAGGTCTTCCTTCAGCCAGTTTCAACTTCTTATAGACCCTGGAGGGGGAGCTTGGCCTGGGCTGCTTGAGAGGCATAGAGTTCCAGCTCTGCAGAGTTACTCAAAGAATAGGACTGAGGCAGTGGACTTGCTGGCCAAGGCAGGGCACTCTTGTGTGTGCTGGCGGGACACCCTTTGCTTCTTTTTATTTAGTTGAGGAAGGCTGCTCTGAATTGGAAGGAAGTTGGAAGGGAGCTTGGGTGGGCCTGTGTTGTTTCCCTTCAATAACCTGACTTCCACCCTATCTAGCCCAAGGAAGGGGCCAAGAAACAGCTCAATAGAAAAAAAAAAAAAAACAAACAACAAAACAACAGAAATCAGTTCTCATTTCCCTAGATCCCCTTCTTTCCCTGCCCCCTTTCTCCAATCTCTTTCCAGCCAATGGAATAGTTAACGAAGAATGAGCAAGGAATATTTTTGAATTTTCCTCAGTTTCCTTTCAATATGGAGCTTTGAGAAAAGTTAAATCTTTCTTTGCTCCTGTTCCTTGCCTTTCCTTGGTCCAAACTCCCCTTCCCTCCCTGACACCCCCTAATAAGGTGCATGCTTTACTTAGAAAGGCAAAATGCCTCCAGCTTAGGACCCATCCTTCTGAAGAAACCAGAAAGCCATCCTAGACTGGTGACTCCTAAATCATTCTCTGAAAATACTACTCAAAAATAAAATATTTCGTTCAAATTGGTTCACAAACTGCCTCCTTGTTACTTGTTTCACTGCTACTCGAAGAAATGGCATTTATTTAAAAGAAATAGAGTCACATAAAACTTCTCCATAAATGAGCAAACATTCCCCAATGTGTGATTTAACTTCGAACCTCCCTCCCCTCCTCCCCCCCCCTCCCAATGTCCTAAAGAATTTGTAAGGGAAGAAAATCCTCCCACGTATTCACTTTTCTGTTTCAGGCCAAGAAGGTGAATGATTGAGCTGTCTGGTGTAAAGAGTGTTCCTTTATCCTTTGATTGGATGAATCAAATTTTTAAAATGTATCTTAGGTTGTATATTGTGTTTGTTTGATTTTTCTCCCCCCCCCCCCAATATTGCTAACTCCTTGGGAACAGAAGGTAGGGTTGACCAAGGGCTGTGCTATGGAGTAAGGGGAAAGAAGTGGCTGCAGTCCGGAGACAAGCTTTGCACCAACACCATCTTCAGCCTCCTCCTCTTCCTCAGCAGCAGCAACAACAAAATTTGCTGTTACTGTGTGAAGGACAATGGGTCAGTTAGGCTCTACAATTCATGTACTTTTGAACAGCAAGATTTTAGTTTTGAAAACAATTTGGGAATCAAATGAATTTTTAAAGGTTGGTTATCTATCTATCTATCTATCTAATAAATTTCCTCCATCATTCTCCTTAAAAAAAAGGGAATGGGAATCTGCTAACCTATTTGGCTGCTGGTCTGGGGGATCTGAATATAAAAATAACAATTGAATCAAAAGGAAAAATTGGGACCTGGCAGATGAAGGAGAAAAAGCACATCCCTCTATGGCAAATTCTTTAAAATAAGGTAAGAAAAAGAAGACAAGACAGACCCATTCTAGAGAGGGGGTTTTCTGGTCCAAAAAAAAAAAAAGGAGAGCAGTTAAGAATTCAATGAGACTTTTGTTTCGTTGTAATGTTTCCTTCCACGTATTTGTATTTCAGATTTATTGAATCACCTACTGACTGATGAGAGAGGAACCCAATGAATTGTCAGGAAACTAAAAAAGGAAAAATGGAGACCCAGAAATTCTCCCTGAGAATCTAACTAAAAGTGTGCTGGGAATCAAAAAGATGCTTAAATGCCAAATTTGACACCCTCCCCCCCCCAAAAGTATTTGGCCTTCTTGCTACTTTTCAAAAATTGATCGATTTCATCTCTTCCAGTTATTTGTTTCCATACTTACAAAATCTTAAGACATTTGGACCTCATAGAAGGTCAAATGATAACCGTAATCAATTTGTCACTGGAGTTTAAAGGAGTATAAACTCCGTTATGATCCTTTTCATTCTAAATCTAATCTGGAGAAATGCCTTCCCTCACTATATCTTCCCAAAATGTGAGGGATGTTGGGCAAATTTGGCCAATTCCAGGGATGGGGTTCTCAGTGATCCTAGGTGTCAGATGCCTTTCTCCTTCTCTGCTCAAAGTCTGTACTTCAGTGCAATAGGTTCCCAAGACTTTTTCATATTACAAACAGATGGGAAAATCCTGTCACTTACTTAAAATGTGTTTTTTTTATTTAAAATTTCAACAGTTGATCATTTATTTTATGTTTTTGCAACCAAACAAGTAATAAATATTATTTAGCATTTTTTTTTTTACAAAAATAAAACAGATGATAAAATCTCTGCAGGGAGCAGCGATAAGAAAAGTGGTGTTATATTGCAGATGCTAAGAAGCCCAGCACTAAGTATTACAGCAAGGTAATGTGGAATTCTGTTCTGTTTTGTTTTGACATAGAAAACACACTGAAGGTTTGTCGTAACTTTGTTAAATGTGGTCTAAAGAAAACATTAATAAAAGAAAACCTTAGACATCCACGAGGCTCATACAGCACACGTGTACAAACAGAAAGCTCCAGCAAAAAGGAACACATTTCATCATCTGACATTATATTTACAACTTCACAAGAGAAACTTTAAAAACAAACAAAAATTACTTAGACTACATTTACACCAACAACTTTTTAGTTCTTTCAGACTAATGGATATCGAACTTCAGGTAAGAAACCAAGAAAACAAACCACCTTCACATTTTGTGATTTGCAACAGAAAAGGTAGAAAGAGAGGAGTAAAATGCGTTTTAAAAAATATAACTAATAACACCACCAAAAAGGCATTGGCCGTTTTGGTTAATCCAGTTCAAAAGCGTCTCTTCTCACTTTGCCTACCAAGTCTCTCCTCTTTTGAAAAAGATAATTCACTTTTTTTTTTTTAAAAGCCAGAAACAATTACAAAAACTCAAATGAACAACAAGAACAATGCTGGGCAAAACAAAACAAAACAAGAACGACAACAAAGAAAAAATTGCCATAATTCACGGTGAGTTGGGGGTGCATACAGTTACTGCAAATAGAAAGAACAAGTATGCTCTGTACAGAATACCGACTTCCAACTTCTTTACAAGGGGGAGACTAAGAGAACTCTTGTAGGGTATGTCCGAGCCCGCCTGTTTCCAACCAGAGCTTAGCTAGCCCGCCTCGGGCTCACTTTTTCGAGATCTCTGACCTAATGATCCATTGGAAGAAGAAACTGGGGAAAATATAAAAATCGATTTAAGTGTTGTCAGATCCTGCTCGGCTTCGATTAGCAGTGAAGAAAGTGTCTTGCCCGGTGAAGACAAGGGGAACGCAGAAGTGGAAGTTACCAGTGCCGCCTTTAAATTACCTTATCAAACGAATGTGTGTGTGTGTGTGTGTGTGTGTGTGTGTGTGTGTGTGTGTATTTTGTAGGTCCGGGAGTTTGCCATGGGGAAAAGGTCACCGACCCCAGCAACTGGGGCCTCTGTCTCTTCGGTCCCTTGGAGATTCACAGTCTAGGGTCCTTCATCCTTTTCTCTCCCCCTTTTGCTCCAGGAAAATGTTCCACAGTTGGAGTTAGTTCTGCTCCTCACCCTCTCCGTCCCCACCCAGGACCTTTTCCAAAGCCTCTGTTGGCTCTGGTTGAGTTCATTTGGCATCGGAAGTGAGTCTGGGGAGGCTGGTCGTGCTCATACCGGAAACGTGGTGGTGAGGTGGTGGCACCTGACACATGCTACACGGGCAGGGCATTCCACCCCAATGCTGGAAACTGCCACCGCCTCCACCTCCACTGCCCAATGGGGTGGCCACGGACGCCGAGGGTGACTTGAGCAAGCCATGCGGGGGTCGGATAGAGCTGACAGCTGAAAGGCCAGAGCCTGGAAGGGAGGCGCTGGATACGGCTGCGGCGGCGGCAGCTGCAGCTGCCGCCGCCGCAGCGGGAGGCAATATTGGGTGATGGACTGCGGGGTGGTGGGAGGCGTGCGCTGCTGCCGCTGCTGGGTGTGCAGCGGCCGCCTGCAAGGGCGCCGAATGTGCCAAACTCCCGCAGGCTGAGGGGTGGAAACCAGCGTGGTGGCCGCCGTAGATCTCGCTGACCAGCCGCTTCATTTCCTCCAAGGAGTTGGTAAGCATGAGGATGTAGTTGCGGGCTAGCAGAAGGGTAGCGATCTTGGAGAGCTTGCGCACCGAGGGCCCGTGCGCGTACGGCATGACTTCACGAAGCCCGTCCATGGCGATGTTGAGGTCATGCATCCTCTTGCGCTCCCGGCTGTTGATCTTGAGCCGAAGCTGCTGTAGCTCCGGCTCTGTCATCTGCTTCTTGTCCTTCTTGGTAGAAGAGGCGACCGAGGAAGACGAGGAGGTGGAAGAGGAAGAAGAAGTGGTGGAGGACGAAGACTTAAAGCAGCCGCCGCCCAGCTTGTCCCCTGGGTGCACTCCCGCCGCGCCCATGGCGTTTCGAAGCTCCGCGCTTAGCTCCGGCTGGCAGTCGTTTGGTGTAGAAGAGGAGACGGTGCCCCCGGAGAAGCCACTGCCACCACCGCCGCTGCTGCCCTTGCTCCGAGCTGTAAGGAAGATGTCATCCGTCTCCGGTGAGGACGGTCGGCTGGACACCAGACTGGCATCGGAGTCCATATCCCCTGGGCAGGCCACACACACACACACACACACACACACACACACACACACACACACAC
>NW_027187374.1:6893199-6949048 GCF_028583685.1 Petaurus breviceps papuanus | reverse complement strand
AAGTGTCAGCCGGGTAGAAGAGAAAGGTGATGTGGGTGCTGAGAAGGCAGCCTCCCTCCACCCTGTACTTCTGGATTAGGTACATCTAGTCTTTGAGTTCAGCCTCATACTCCGGGTCTGAGCGGAGTCAACTGATAATTTACTCCGGAAAGATGTCAGAGATCCGCGTAGAGGTGGGATTGGGGGTGGGGGTGGGGTGCTGCTAGGCGAGGGTAGAGAGTGGGGAGAAGGTTTGACTGGCGGCCGACACTTACTAGTTTGTTTTTTTTTCCCCCAGGCGATCTCTACAACCAGGTGCAGCCAGGAAAGTCAGGATCCTCTCTGGGCGCTTGGCGATGGGCGTTGTGTCAGAGCTGTAATGATATTCAGCACCTTTAGGGTCTCGACGGGTTTTTATAGGCACATCAGCCGGCAACAGCCGAGGTTGAGGAGGGGGGTTGGGGGAAGGAGAACAATGTTATTGTCCTGGAGGGGCCTCTGCACCAATAAGCACCGTCCTGTCAGGGGGCTGGGAAGCTGATGTCATCCAGGCTAATTCCGCTCAATGAAACGGACCCCGGGCACACGCCTCTTCCCACCCCCTAGCCAATGGACGTCTTCAAGAAGTAGAGTCGCAGAGAGGGACAGAAGGAGGGAGGGACAGAAAAGGAGGGTAGAACTGGAGGGAGAAAAGGAGGAAGAGAGAGAAGCTTTGTCAAATCTCTATAAAAATACAATGATTAGTGTTAGGAACAGCTGTTAGCGTGAGTAGGGAAGGGGAGACGCAGACCAAACAAACTTGAAACGAGCAACAATAACATTTTGAAAAAATACCTTCCTAACCTCTTCTCGTCCCCACCCTCCCAGTTTTGTGCTGTCTCCCTCTTCTCTTCTGAATCTTCCCTTGGTTTCGAGCAGGTTTGGAGAGTTTTAATAGGTTTCACAATCCCATCTGTATTTTCTCGTCCCGAATGTAAACACTCACTAGACACAATGCAGCCAACCCATCTCACACTTAAGCACTTACCTCGTATCTGGGAGGCAGCAGCGGCGCTCCAGCCATCTGCCGGTTTCCGAAAACTTATATTTCTCTCCAAGTGCCTTTGGGAGTCGAAGGAAGAAGGGAATAGTCCAGGGAGAACGGACAGAAATTATTAGGATAGTCTAGAAAGAAAACCCAAATCTCAAAAAGTCATCGATGGTGCTCTATTTTCTCGGTATGATAATTCTGATCACACCAAATAATCATAGGCACTTAATAAATATTTGTTGACTGACTGGATGGATGGATAGATGTTAAAAATTCTGAATTTTTTGAATGCTGCATTTTGCATGTAGGTTAGACAAGTCATAGTTTCCCTAGCTTTCCCCATGGTCCCAGACTTCCTTGCCAGTTAGAGCAGCCAACTGTAAATATAGCGAATGTTTACTACGGGTTTATTAATAGTGTAAGACAAAACTAGAGCTATACGCTGCATTTTCACTATCATGAGAAGTAGTAGCAATTAAATTTATTTTCCTTCATCCTGAAATCTTTTAGGCCTAGATAAACTTCTTTCAGACATACTACAAACTGGTTCTTGCTAATTTTACATGGCCACATTTGAACGCCTTTGAAAACTTAAAAACAAAACAAACCAACAACTCCATGGGACCTAATTACTCTGTAGCAGCTTGAAGGTAGATACTTTTCCATCCATTGTAAAAATGTGGAAACTGAGATTCAAAGGTCTTGAGACAGGCTAGTAGAAAATTGCTGATTGCTGACAGTTTGGAACTGAATGCCGGTAACATTTCTGATTAAGAGCTCCTTCATTACAATCAACAGACACATTGAGAAATCAGTGAGACCTTACAATGGCCATCCTGGGAGAAGGCACTTGGACTGCTTCCTAAATCACTGTGATCTGCCCGAGCCTACTTCCTAGTCCCAATCTTTTCTCTAGATTTGGCAGGCTTTAGAATCACACGAGTTTGCAGAAAGTTGCTACAATGAAAAGGGAAGCAGCTTTCTGTCTTGAAATTTGCTGACTGCTGTCTATCTCCGTGTTTCTGGGTTTCTTTTATTTTCTATGTTAAAAAAAATTAAGGGCATGTCTAATGTTTATTCAATATATAAAAGTAAAAGTTTATTTCTCCCAGCTCCAGGGGACTTTTTTTGTGAGCGTGAGATACGCCCTGTGTAGCCGCAGTGCCTAGCACAGTAACACGTACTCAGAAATTGCAGTTTAACAAATGCATTGGATTCAAATGCGTATTGAGAGCTTTGGGAGTGAGAGAACCTTGCCACTGTAATATTTACTCACTTGCCCTTGCCCAGCTATATGCGTAAATCTCAGCACGTCCTCTTCCCCGCCTCAGCTTGCTATCTTATTTCTGAAGCATTGCTTTTTCTAACCGCGTGTTTCGCAGCTGGCACTGCAAACCGTCCGTTAAATATGTATTTAGAACGTTAAGACCTGAAGCGTGGAAATATGTTGCCTAACGGTTATGATGATGACCCATAACTGTTCAATTAGGAGAATCTGTCATATAGACAATCTGGCTGGGGGTGTGGGGGTGGTCGCGAAAGCTTCCTAATGCACAAGTCGATGCATACAGTCTCCAGGAATAAAGGGTGTTCGAAAGCGCCCGTTTCTGTGCTCCTGGGTCTAATTTTCGCATTTCCGTGCTTTTGGGTGTATGTGTTCATGTACAAATGTCTACATACACAAACAGTTGTGCTATGTGTGCGCGCAGTTGCTGGTTTGTGCATATATGAACAATTCATATGCTAACAATATAAATTTGACCATCCATAAGTTTGGGTTTTTAAACACACCCGCTCTAGTCTCCTCCCCGCCAAAACAGTGTGGAAAATATTCCCAAGAGAGGGTGGTGTCCTTTCTTTTGGTTTTGTTGTGGGCAAATTGGCCTGGGAAGGAGGCTAGCCTGTGTCTGGCCAACCAGCTGCAGAAGGCATGGCTACCCGCCAGGGTTTAGGAGCTAAGACTTAGCCGCCCGCAGGCAGCGGATTGTAGCGGGATTGGAGACGGGGCAGGAGATGGACTCCACGTAATTGCACCTGTATATGATGAGGAGTGAACAGAGATCCAGTTCAACGGTCTCTAAAAAGAGCATCTGAAGCTTGGACATCACTCAATACGCAATCAAATGAGCAGCAGCAATAGCAGCTTCAGCGTAAGGCAATATAGCACTGAGTTATAAAATGAGGGTGCTGGAGTAGAAGGAGGTCTGTGGTTCTTTCCAGCTCTAAAGTCCTAAGAGTCTATGATGATCAAATCAGAAAACTAGGCCCTCAACCACCTCTTCCCTACAGCCAGCTGCGCTACGAGCAGAGTGACCTCACTATTTTTCGAAGGCCACTCCAAAGTCGCTGGCGGGTAGGGGCGGAGGTTGAGGCCCGAGGCAATGCTAGGGGAGTTATTCCCCCCCCCCTTCTCCTCCCCCACCCCCAGCTCCTTGCTTTGAAGCTGGGTCCCACTCGGTACTGTCCCAGACCTCTTTGACAGAGAGGTCTGTTGTGCTGTGTGAAGGAAACCAAGGAAGGAGGTAGGGAGGAGGAAAAAGGGGGAAATTGTGAAGGGGAGAAGTGTAACTAGTGGTTAAAGAAAACGCTATGGCTTCAGCAGCTCTTCAGAAGAGGCCTTTCAGATGCTTTACTTTCCTCCTTTCAATTTCCTTCCAGAGGAGTTACTCTCTATATTTACTGTTGGTAAAGTCCCGGGTAGGTTTCTTAACTGGCCAGAACGTTCTGGAGCTCTCAGGATCCATTTTTCAACTGTGTGGATTTACGGACTTTCTTTCTTTTTCCTCTTTTTGCATTTTTCTCCCACAAAAGGGTCGATTTCTGCTCAAGCCGCCTAGTGGCTGGGTGGGAAAAGATCCCGCAGAACTTTCTCAGGCCCAGCTTTCCAGTTTCAGGGTTCGAAATGGATAGGACCCCCCCCCCCAACTTCTTTCCTTTCCTCTCTCTTTTTGTTATTTTTCTTCCCTTTCCTCTTCCTTTGGGCATTCAAATCTTATCCCTTCCTCTGCCTGCTGGGCTGTCAGTGCCATGGATGCCAAGTTGAACGTCTTCCTGTCCTGCCTAATGCCGTCCAAAAGGCACAGCAGTAACACAACTCCTGGCAGGGGGGAAAAAGGCCATTTCAGCCAATGGAGCCGAGAGGGAGGGCAAAAACGAAGCGTTCAGATCACAAACTTCAAGACTCTAGGACTCTGGAAGCAAATGGATGTGCATCTTCTCCTGGATTGTAAACTCTGAGATATCACGGTGTAGTGGAAAGTCTTAGGCTCAAGTCAGAAGACCTGGGTTGGAGTACCAATTCTTATTATGCACCCTGGAAAGTCATTAGAATTTTTCTAAACTTCAATTTGTCCACCTGTATATTGGGGAAAGCCCTCCCACAAAAAAATTTGTAGACCAATCTATATTTGGAGTTTCCTCTCCTCTGAGTTTTTTCTTCAGAGGTAGAACTTGTTGGGAAATTAGAAATTGTTTTTCTGCTCAAGGGTAGATTGTTCTAGGTGACATCTGAGGTCCCCTCCCAGCTCTGACAGTCTGCAATTTTGTGATACTGGTCCAAGATTCTTATGAGGAAAGTGCTTTAGAAATGTTAGAAATTATTTTTATTCATCTTTCTATCATCCATAGTCTCTAGTCCAGTCAGAGCAGTGGATCAATATATTTTGTTGCATTAACATGTATTGATATGTTTGCATATATATGAGTACATGTAAATGTATTTGTATGCATGTATCTTTAGGTTGCTAAGGGGGATGACTGCATCTATTTAAGTGGGCATATAATGTAGTGTTTGAGGGATTATGAACCTGATATATAGGTTTTTGTTTCTGTACAAAAGGCTGTGATTGTGTCTTCTATATCTGCATGTGTGTATGTGTGTAGTATAGATAGGAAGTGAATGAGAAGTGCTGTTTCTATTTAACAATGCATCTGAGCCCTTACTTGGTCCTGAGCTTAGAAGGAGTTACCTAAGGACATCAGCTTCTGGGGCCGTAGTGGTTGGCAAGGAAGGAGTGAAAAGAGCACAAGACTCTGGTCAAAGTGCCCTGGGTCTTGGGTCTGCTTCCAGCTCTACCCCCCCACATAGTTGACCTTGGGCAAATCATTAAATCTCTCTGGCCTTTAGTTTCTTCATGCAAAAGATGAAAGGGTTTGGAATATATCATATCTATGATCTTCCTTAGCTCTTAAAGTCTAAGTCTGAAACTAGAAGCATATCTCAAAATCTCAATTAGGTTTACTATCCGTCCATATCATCCAATGGGAGGATCAAAAATCATTTACGGTCTGAGCTGATGCTCTGTGAAGCAACTTCTCCAGATTATTCACACTGATTTTTCCCCTGGCTATTTAAATGACTATAAGTAAGTTATTCAGATCTGTCTTTATCATGAAGGCAATGAGGGTTAAGACAAATGTCTTAGCCTCAGGTTTTAGGACTGCTAAATGCTGACTGGGGTGTGCTACAGGGTGCTCAAATGATCATAGACTTAGAGCTGTTAGAGTCCCTAGAGGCATATCTAGCCTCCCTCTTATTTTACAAGATGAGGAAACTGAGGCACAGAGATCTAAAGTGATTTGCCCAAGGTCACAGTACATGCAGAGCTGAAACTCCAGGGCACCACAAGGGCTCCTGTACACCTAAATACAGAGTCAACCCAATTCTTTCCTTGCTATCTCATTGACAACTCTGAAAATAGGATCTGATTTAACCAATCAGGGGAGAGCATAAATTATGGGTACACAGCATAACTTTCCCATCATCCCTTTCTAGGAAAAGGCTCCCTGCAATTATCAATACTTTTAATTCAATAAACATTTATTAACCTTCTACTGTGTACAAGAGCACTGAGTCAGGGGCTGAAGGGGGGAGGCAGAGGTATATAAAGAGCTCTTGTTGACCTCAAGTGGAAATTGGACTCAAATCACTATAGTATAAGGTGAAACACTATAATTCTGGTAGTGGAAGACATTGGATTTCATGTTAGAGGATTTAGGTTGATATTCTGACTCTGGTATTTTGACCAAATCCCAGACCTCAGAGGTGTATGGAGAAAAAGTTATTGCTGACTGGGGGAATAATTAAGGCTTCCTGAAGATGGAGCATAGATGGGTGCTTGAATAAATAGTATCAGAAGATTCTGAAGGTGGTAGAGCCTATATGTTTGCAAGTTGCCCCTTCTATAGGAAGCAGCTACACCAGATTCCATTCCATTAGGGAAGGAATATTCAACAAAACAATTGTAACGGTGTAAGTTTTCGCCTCCATCCTCTGACAACAGAGAGTTCCAGAAAGTGGAAATTTTTAGAGAAAAAGAAAAATTTGGGCTCTGATCACCATCAAGTCCAACCCACAGGACAAGGAATTCTCCCTTCTGGTTTGTGAGGCAGGCTCTTACTTTCCTTTCCCTTACTCCTCCATAAGATGTGAAGATGACAGTGATGTATGAAGAACTCCTAAGCCTCTCATTTAACTGCCTGTATGCCCTTGGTTGGAGTTAGGTCATTTCCTCCTCCCCTTCCAGCTCTGAAATTCTATGCATTTTATGAGTCTCTGATACTATCAGGAGGACCTACACTAAATTTAAACCATCATTATTGTTATTTTGTTAAAAGATATTGTCATTATATCTACATTGTCATCTCACGACATGTCTTATTTTGGTTGGCTTGACTTAAGATTTTTTCATCAGCAAAACAGGGAACTGACAGGTTACCTAGTCTAATCTTCTAATTTTGCAGAAGAAGAAACAGGGGCCCTGAAAGGTTAAATGATTCATCCAAGGATACACAGGTAGGAAGCTGCAGAGACAAGATTTGAACTCCATTTTCTCAAGACTCCAAGTTTACTCATCTTTCTAGTACCCCGTGCGTTGGATCGGGTTATTGTGGGGATAGTGCTTTGAAAACTTTAAAGTGCTCTGGCAATAATTATTGGAATTATTTGGGGGAGGGAAATCTCATTTTACTAGAAACTGAATCCCTATGTTGCACCAGTATCAATACTGATGACAATAATAAAAGTTTGCTGTACATTCACACTCATTTAACTCTTCTTTCTTTCGTCAGAAAGATGCCCATCATATTAAGTATTCTTCAATGAAGTTCTGCACTGATTGTGTCAGGGAGGCCACCCTGTCTTCTGGCAGGTCCCTTGAAGCTGGCAAGATTTCACTATTGTAAAGGCAACCATCTTTGAAAGACTTTTGAACTCTGATCAATACAATTCCAGAGGACAGCTGATGAAGAATGATACCCACCTCTTCCACAATTGCAGAGACTCACACTTGTCGACATGGTCAATGTAGGAATTTGTTTTGCTTCAGTTTGCATAATATGTATATTTGTTAAAGAGTTTTTCTTTTTCTTTTCTTTCTTTTTTTTTTTTTTGAATGGAGGTGGAATAAAAAGGAGAAAACAGAGTTTTGTTAACTGAAAAGAATTTTTAAAAGTACTTCACTGATAATGGTTAGCAGCCGTGCCTGCCTGTATCTGCTATCCTGAGGACCAGGCTAAGTTTAGTAAGGTTCATCCTCAGAAGCTTGGCGATAGAGTAGTGGACAGAAGGAGTGTGTGTGTTTCGGTGGGATTGGGAGGGGTGGGGTGGGGAGAGGAAGGATTTTTCTTGGTTGTGGCAGCTGCCAAATACCTTCGTACTAAGGTTGCAGCCTGCTTTTGGTGAAGGCAGGAACTGTGTGCCGATGAAATCACATCTCAGAAAGACTGAAGCTGTAAAGCAGTGACACTGTAGGTTTACAATCAAAAACCAGTTTCAGGAAGGTCGGGTTGCTGGGTCTCTCTCTGACTAGTCTCCCGACTGGAGCCTCAGGTCCAGAGGGCGCCCTCGTTCCTCCCTATGGACTGAGAATCCAACTCCGGTTGGAGTCTTGTGTTCCTGGATACCCGGGAAGCTAGGGGCCTTTCCACTTCAAAAAATAGTGGCCGCAGGTGCTCGGGGTCCAAAAATACTAGACAATCTACCGAGTTCCAAGGAAAGATCCATCTTTCTAAAACGAATTTACACCTGTACCACTCACCTGCACTCCCCTTCTCTCCCGACTCCAAGGATTATTCTCCAGTCCAGCCAAGTGAAAAACAGTTTATGGCTTTTGCCAAAGGCATGCGGGAGGGGAGGTGCCGGGGCAGGGAGAGGAAGGAAACCAAATAAAGGCAGAGGAGGAGAGATAAGAAAGTTTTGTGGTAGATTCGTTTCATTCATTCATTCATACACTCATTCATTCATGGAGAGTCAAGGTACACAAAAAGGTAAATCAGACTCGCGTCTATGAGCAAATGAGGTTTATTACGAGTAGTGGTCTCTTCATTACCCCCATCTTCTCATTACCTGGGCCCCTCTAGGGACTGGAACCTGAAATTTTCTGCTTGCTGGCGAGGGTTGTCTTATTCCGCCTTCTGTTTAGTCTTCGACGTGGTTATGGTGCACTTGAGGGGTAGAGAGGTAGAAGGCACCTGGACCTCGGACTTCGAAGTTTGTACCTCGATCTCCTAAATTAATCTTTTAAAAGTAGGCGGACTTTGACAAACGAACCTCTTGCCCTTTTATGAACTGTCTTTGCATAGCCTCTACTCTCCCCCACTCTTCCAACTCTTTTTCTACCCTTCTTTTCTTTCTTCTTCCTTCCTTATGTCCCCTCCTTTCTTTTCTTCTGGCTTTCCATTCCTTCTCCTCATATTTCCTCCTCTTCCTGCCTCCTCTTCTTTCCTTCTTCTCTCCTTCATTGTGTTTTCTTTCACGCTTTCTTCCCTCGCCTCTTCTATCCTCTCTTCTCCATTCTCCTCCCTTAAAAAAATGTGTATATGAAGGGGAATTTTTGTGAACTGATGTTTAAATCTAGTGTCTGTGTTGTGTGCTTTTATCCATGATTTCCGAAATGAACCATGGCTCCTAGATCTCAGATAGATCATACTATAACCAAGGGGAAAATTGCAAAGAAATAAATAGAAAATCCATACCTTCCTGGTACTGTTCAGTAAGCTCTCTGGTAGAAATAAATATTTTTGGAGTTGTTCTTGTTTTTAAAATTCAATATAACAAATATTTATTAAGTTCCTAAAGTGTGCAGAGCACTATGTCAGAAAACGGGGGAAATGCAATGGCATATACTTCATGGTCTCTATCCTCAAGGAGCCTAATTGGAGTCCAGGAGATCTGCAGCATTCACTACTTTATTTCTGTGATTGCATTGCATGCATCTTGTTACTACTTCACTATTTAATTTTTTTTTCTTACAGCCTTTTGCATTGAACTGAACAACCATATTGTATAAATCAGAGACACACTTAAAAGCACATAACTAGATTGCCCAGGGCCATTGCATGAAAATTTCATATAATTAGGCCCCAGAAAAGGTTTTAAAGAGTATAATTTTTAAAATAATGCATCACCCATGAGTCCACTGCCCCAAAAAGGCCCTGGATCTGATTCTGGGGCCCTAAACCCTAAAGGATCATCATCTGTCTTTGGCTCGTGGTCTCTACTTGTAGTTCTCCAGGGGAAAAATACCTATAATAAATCTTAGAAAATAGGATGGAGGGAAAGAAAAAGTTAGTAACCATAACTGGAAAAAAATTTACAGCAAGTTTCTCTGATAAAGATCTCATTTCTCAAATATATAGAGAACTGAGTCAAATTTATAGAAATAAGAGCCATTCCTCAATTGATAAATGGTCAAAGGATAGGGACAGGCAATTTACAGATGAAATAATCAAAGTAATCAACTGTATGGAACAGTCCTCTAACCTGTGGGTGGCTGGAACCAAACAAAGCAAGTTAGAGACAGGAGAGTCAGGAATCAAACAGAAGTTTAATTTCAAAGTGAGGGAAATGACTTGCAAGCAAGGACACATGCCAAAATCTTATCTCTAGTGGGGGGGTGGGGGAGAGATGCGTGGAGATGGGGAAACAGTGTGTATAGATAGTGATACTTATACCAATGGCTGCTCAGTGAACTGTAGCCCTGACAACGAGGGATAACAAGAGCAATGTGACAAGCTTGATTGATAGCAGGGTTTCATGACCAGAAACAATTCTGGGATTTTGCTGTGGCTGAGATCATCCAGAGAGTGAGAGCAAAGGATTGTTGTTATACCAAGCTCAGGACACAGATTGCTTGCTGGGTCTTAGCTCTGACAAAAACAGTGTCTCCTAAATAGCCTGACACTATCTATAGTCATATGAAAAAATGTGCTATATTGCTATTCATTAAAGGAATGCAAACTAAAACAGCTCTGAGGTACCATCTCACACCTGTTAGATTGGCTAATATGACAGAAAATGAAAATGACAAATGTTGGAGGGAAGGAGGGGGTGAAAATTGGGGCACTAATTCACTGCTGGTGAAATTGTATACTTATTCAACCATTCTGTAGAGCAATTTGAAACTCTGCCCAAAAGGTTACAAAAGCATGCATACCCTTTGACCAAGCAATATCACTACCAGGTTTGCATCCCAAAGAGATAAAAAACAAAAAGGAAAAGGAGATACACACACACACACACACAAATATTTATAGCAGCTCTTTTTGTAGAGGCAAAGAATTGGAAATTGGGGGGGGGATATCCATCAATTTGGGAATGGTTGAACAAGTTGTTGCATATGATTGTGATGGAATATTACTGTGCTGTAAGAAATGACAAGCAGGGCTCTCTCAGGAAAACTTGGAAAGACACGTGAATTGATGCTGAGTGAAATGAGCCAAGAGAACATTGTATATAGTAACAACAATGTTGTATCATGATCAACAGTGATACTTGGCAGTACATTGATCAAAGGCAATTCTGAAGAACTTATGATGAAAAATGCCATCCATCTCCAGTGAAAGAACTGCTGGACTCTAAATGCAGCTCAAAGAATGCTTTTTCTTGGTTATTTTTTTGTTTGTGTTTTCTTTCACAACATGACCAACATGGAAATGTTTTGAATGACTACGTATGTATAACCTATATAAAATTGTTTTCCTTCTCACTGATGGGGGGAGGATAGTGAGGGAGGGAGAGAACTTGGAAATAAAAAGATTTATTTAAATGAATTTTTAAAATTGTGTTTACATGTATTTGGGGCAAAAATTAAATATTAAATAAGAAAAGAAAAAAGAAATATTAGGAATAGTTTTGGTCTAGGTTCCCCAAATTGGGTAACAGGCTCCCAGCTCCCACAAAGGAACACAATGTACAATATGAATATTAAGTATGATGCAACCTTTATATCACATACTGTAGAAAATTCATGGCAAAAGAGACTCACATGAGCACTTGAACAAATACAGAATTATAAAGCACTTAAATACTGGCCCAGTCACCCCACTTTGGAGAGTGCTTAACTACCCATTCAATGCCTACTTGTGCTTTAACAGCAGCTCAGAGCAATGTGATGGAAGGTTACAAAGTTTCCCCCTATTTCCCCCCAGCATGTGGCTTTCAGTCCTTCATCTGGGGCAGTCCTTTTCAATTTTCTTCTCCAAGAAACATGGTGTTGAGGAAATTTCCTCCCACTTTAGATGAACATGAGAAATTAGAAACCGTCTCTTGAATACTCTCAAATTTACAAGTATCATCCATTTTCAGGAATGGTCTATGGCCTGCTGTTAGAGATAAATCTTAGACTAGCACTGGGTTAATTCAAGATCAGTTATGGGATAAAATGAGGCACTCATAAATTATTGAGCAAGTAGCAGAAAGAGGTTTACTTTGACCTTTCTCATCCAGGATACACAAGGATATAATGGTAATTAGCTTCTCTAGATTCAGCTGCCTTTAGGTATCCACCAACTACAAGGGATTCTGACTCAATGTGGCTAAGATTTTTTATACCCTAGGGTGACAAGAAAGCTATGCCAAGGGAAGCAAGAGCCAATTAGGTCTTGTGAACAGGTTTGTTTCATTTCTTTTTGGCGGGGGGGGGGGGGGGGAAATAGGGGGGGGGACTAATCCTTGTTGCTAGAAAACTGGGATGAAGCCTGGTCCTAAAGACCCTGGGTTCTGAGAAGTAGAGTATGTCTACCAGTAACTGGCAATCTGGGAAAACTCCTTTCAGGTTTGAAATATGCTTCTCTTGCAAGACACCATTCTCTATTCCTTGGGGGTGAAGGAGAAAATACCTCCTCTTAACCTTGGGTCTAGAAGTCTGAGAGGGAGAAAGAGCAGGAAAAGAAGGTAGTTGGGTTATTTCAGACTACTGGAGAAGGTGGCCCTTGCATTTCTATATTACACATTAATCAGGGTCCATGATTAAACCTCCTTACACACGTACAGACTCATTTGTCAAACATTCAGGGGAAGGGTTTATTTTTCCTTTTGTCTTTGTATCTTTAGCATCTAGGTGTCTTGTAATAATCTCTCCCTTTATGTATTTTGTATGTATGTATGTATACAAGGTAATTTTTCTTACTTAACTGGGGAAATCTGGAAAGGCTTCATGTACAAAGTGGCACTTTAGCTGAGTTTTGAAGAAATCAAGGAATTTTAAGAGGTCAGGAGTAAGGGAGGGACTGGCTGGAGATCAATCAGTGCAAAGTAATGAATATGGAAAATATTGGAAGATGGAAGATGGAAGGTGGAAGGTTGAAGGTGGAGTGTCATCTCTACAGAATGGGAAGAGAATCAGTGCAGTTGGATGATAGGGTGTGGGAAGAAGAGTATATATAATATGTATATACAATGTATAATAAGGTTGGAATAGTACGTTGGGGGCAGATTGTAACAGGTCTTAAAAACCAAATAGAGATTATATTTACTACCTCCCAGGGTTGTTGGGTCAAATGAGATACATACAAGTCTAAAAGTGGGATATGAGATCACTGAAAAAGAGAAAAATTAAATTATCATTTTGCTATTTACGTTGTTTCTGTTATTGCTTTTCCCTAAGATGGAAAGAATTTTGACTTGGGAGCAAGAATGAGCAGAGGGACATGATGTTGCCTTTCTTTTACTTTTCTTCTTAAAATTATTCTAAACTTAGTAACCATCAACATAAGTAAGAACTCTAATATACAACAACAAACAATGTTCATTTGTGAGCTATAAAGTTCTGTTATTTTAAAAAAGCTTCTAAATACATATTAAATTTCACCAGATATTGACAAAAAACATCCTGTTCTCTCTGTATAGAAAGAGTACTTTCTGTATTCTTTTTCCTCTGTATATTTTTCTGGATTTTATTATTGTCAGTGCTATTATAATTTTTTTACATAATTGCAGTCAGTGTGTATCTTGGTCTGATTCTGGTTTCTTGACTATGGATCACTTTATATATTGTCCTGTATTTGTATTTGTCATAGTTATAATTTCTTATGGTATTAATTCCATTACATGCACATACTAAAACTTTTTAAGCCATTCTCTTATTTTTGAACATATTAGTTATTTCCAGTCATCTAATATCCTTATCAAAACAAATAATCTTGTATGAATAGGTCTTTTTCCCTAATAGTGGAATCACTGGTGCAAAGGATATAAATACTTTTGTAGTCCTTATAATATAATACTATCATGATATTAAAAATATTGAACCAATTCATTGCTCCACCAGGATTGGGAGAGTGTAACTATTCCTCTATAGCCCTGCCAATATTGAATTATAACCATCTTTGTTGATTTAATGGACATAATAAGGCAGTGTATGTTTCAATGTATATTTCTTTCTTCTTCTGAATTGCTTGACTTGAGTTTTATCTATTGAGGAATGCATTTTACTCATAAATTTTGATCAATTCCTTATAGATTTATGGTCCCTGAATTTGTTTTCCTTTTCATTCAGGATGCATTACATCCTGCACTAAAACTTTACTTTTATAGATTCAAATTGATTTATTTTGTGTACTCTACATTCTTCTAATTTTTGACTAGATGAGAATTTTCTACTTCTACGAAACTGACAGATATAGAACTCCTTATCTTCTTATATTTATGATTAAAAATATTGAGTACATTGATCCATTTGGAATCAATTATTTATCTGTTGTGGTATTTAGTGTGAAGAGTATCAAATCCTGTTTTTCTCTATATTACTATCCAATTCTTTCACAAATTTTGCTGAATAATTTACTACTCTGTAAACTGGCTAGCAATATGGTGGACAATTGATTCAGTGCCTCCTCCCATACTTATATCAGAATAAGATAAATAAATAAATAGGTAGAGGATAATTATAAATAAATAATAACAAATTAAATAAATAAATAAAAAGAGCTTCTAACATGGATAGATTTTTTATCTCAGTTGTAGAAAGGAAATGACTTTTTATTTACCTAACAAATAGAATAAATGATTAAGAACAAGAGAAATGTAGTTAACTACATAAAAATTAAATTTTCTTAGCAACAAAGACATTTAATATGAGATACAAAGATGATACCTAGTCCCCAGTGGGTAAGTAGTAAAAGAATAGTAATAGAAAATTTATGGAAGAAATGTACATAATCATAGTATCATAGATTTAGATATGGAAAGGACTTCTGATGTCATTTAACACAATTGCTTTATTTTATGGTTGAAAAAATTGAGATTCAGAGAGTTATTTGCCAAAAGCCATATGGGAAAAAAGCCACAGGGGGGCAGATCCAAGATGGTGGCATAGAAACAGGAAAACTCCATGTGTTCCCTCCATAACCACTTCAAATACCTATAAAAAATTACTCTAAACAAACATTAGGGCTACGGAACCCACAAAGTGACAGGGAGAAATAAAACTCTCACTGAAGGCAGCCTGGCAGGTGTACAGGAAGGGGCCATTGCAGCATATTGGGAACAGAGCCCAGCCCTGTGTGAGCCCTCAGTTTTAGCCTCAGGGCACCCCAAACAGCCACAGCTAGAGGGATGTTGGGAGAATAGATCACCATCAGCTGTGGCAGTTTCCAGAATTATCAGCCCATAAATGCCAAAGACAAAGTGAGAGGTCAGTGTGGATTTTGTGGGAACAGGGGGTCCAGGAGTGAGGTTGCGCCTCTGCCCCCTGGAGGGAGAAGCAGCTGAGGCATGGCTGCTACTGCCACATGGCTGCTTCAGAGCTCCTGGCCTGCAGATTGTAGGGGGACCAAGCAACCAGTCTGAGGGATAATAGCTCTTGCTTTAACCTACTTAGATCTGGATCACTGTCTAGGGTGGAGGTCCTAGAGTATATGACTGGTGGAGGCTCTAGAGAGGGCAGCCAACTAATAGCTCTGGAAGCTGCGAAAACCCCAGCAATTTGGGACAAAGTTCTCCTCTCTGGAAGCAGAGATCTACTATGGCAAAAAGCTCAAAAGTCAAGTAATTGAATGGCAACATGAGCAAGCAAATGAAGCAAAGCAAGAATAGCAATCCAAATTTGGATTCCTTTTTTGGGGGGACAAAAAGGATCAAAGCATGGAACAGGAGAAAGACAACAAAGTCAGAACTCCTGCACCAAAAGCTTCCAAGAAAAATATGAAGTGGTTATAGGCCATAGAGGAGCTTAAGAAGGATTTTGAAAGCCAAATAAGAGAAGTGGAGGAAAAATTGGAAATAGAAATGAGAATGATGCAAGAAAATCATGAAAAGAGAGTCAACAACCTGACTGAAGAAAATAATACCTTTAAAAATAGACTAACTCAGATGGCAAAAGAGGCTCAAAAAGCCAATGAGGAGAAAAATGCCTTAAAAGGCCAAATTTGCCAGATGGAAAAAGAATCTTAAAAGCTCACTGAAGAGAATAATTCCTTCAGAATTAGATTGGAGCAAATTGAAGCTAGTGGAAACAAGCCACAGAAGCACTATTTGATCTGACATCACCTGACTTAAAATCTAGCATTCTTTATATTACAGCACCCAGTCTCCCAACTATGTAAAAGAATGATTCAAGGGGTGCGGCTAGGTGGTGCAGTGGGTAGAGCACCAGCCCTGGAGTCAGGAGGACCTGAGTTCAAATCCGGCCTCAGACACTTAACACAAAAAGTCACTTAATCCCAATTGCCCTCCAAAAAAAAAGAAAATTCATTTGGGGCATCCAGGTAGCACAGTGAGTAAGAGCACCGGCTCCAGTGTCGGGATGACCTGGGAATCGAATATGGGCTTAGACACTTAGCACCACACCCAGAAACACCTGGCCATGTAACCTTGAGCAAGTTACTTAACCCCAATTGCTTAGGGGTGGCCAGGTGGCTCAGCAAGTAAAGAGCACCAGCTCCAGTGTCGGGATGACCTGGATCAAATATAAATATAAATCAGGATAAGGGATAGATAATTTCTCCCCATATATAAAAGAATCATAGCATACATTAAGAGAATAATTAGAACAGAATTTGTTAACATTTTATAGGTTGTAACTTTTACTATCTTCTGAATGGCTAATATTTAAACTGAAATTTTACTGGAATAAAACAGCTAGTCAAAGTGCTAATTAGGCATTTTACATTCTCTTTAGTCCTTCCAAATGAAACTGTCTGTAAGTCCTTATTTCCAACTAAATCATTTCCTTCCAAACATGTCCAATAATTTTTCTTAAAGTTTTTTCTTTTTTCTATTTCATTAAAAAATTTTTTTTAGCTCCAAATTCTCTCCCTCCCTTTTACCCTATTTTTCCATATCCCATCTAGGATTTTTCATTTTAAGTTTCAGACATTTTAGCCAATCTGATGTTTATGAGCTGGTACCTAAGAATTGTTTTAATTTGCATTTCTCTAATTATTAGTGATTTAGATCATTTTTTATATGACTATTGATGACTTTGCTTTCTTCTTCTGAAAACTACCTGTTCATGTCCTTTGACCATTTATCATTTGGGGAATGGTCCTTATTCTTAGACTCAGTTCCATACACACACACATACACACACACATGCATGCATGCATACATGCACACATGCGTGTGTGTGTGTATATAATCAGAGAAACTTGCTGTAATCTCCTGCCCCCCCCAACCAGTTTCTTGCTTTCCTTATAATTTTTGTTGCATTGGTTTTGTCTGTGCAAAACTTTTATAATTTAATGTAATTAAAACTGTCCATTTTACCTCTCATGATCCTCCTTTATCTCTTATTTGGTCATAAACTCTTCTCTTGCCTATAGATCTAACAAGAAACTTTTTTTCATCTTAATGAAATTTGTTTATGTCCCAGTAGCTTGGATCTTTGGGTTGATCAAATACAGGTTACTGTTTCATTTAATTGTGTATATTGTGTGCCTAATCTTTTCCACTGATCAACTGCTCTTTTTCTTATCTAGTACCAGATTATTTTGATGATTACTGTTTTTACTATAGTTTGAGATCTGGTGCTGCTAGGCTGCTTTACTTCACATTTTCCCCCATTGATTCCCTTGATATTCTTGAATTTTTGTTTCTCCATATGAATTTTATTATTTTTTTCTAGCTCCATAAATAATTCTACGGTAGTTTGATTGGCATGGCAACGAATAAGTAAATTAATTTAGGTAAAATTGTCATTATTGTATTGTCTTCATCTACCTATGAGCAATTAATATTTCTCCAGTTTTTTTAGATTGGTCTTTACTTATGTGAAAAATTATTTGCAATTGTATTCATTTAATTCTTCTATGCATTTTAGCAGGTAGATTCCCAAGTATCTATACTGTCTTCAGTTCTCTTAAAATGGAATTTCCCTTTCTGTCTCCCTGCTGGATTTTGTTGGTAATATACAGAAATGCTGATGATTTTCTATGGTTTTACTTTATATCCTGCAACTTTGCTGAAAATTTTCATTGTTTTGATTAGTTTTTATTTGATTCTCTGGGGCTCTTTAAGGATATTATCATATCATCTGCAAAGAGTGATGGTTTGTTTCTTTATTGCCTGGTGCTTATTCCTTCAATTCCTTTTTCTTCTCTTATTGGTATAGCCAACAGTTCTAACACAATATTGAAAAGTAATGGTGATAATGGATATCCTTGCTTCACCCCTGATTTTGTTAGAAAGGGTTCTAGTTTATCATCACAGATAATGTTGCTCTTAGCTTTAGATAGATGCTACTTATCATTTTAAGAAAAGTTCCATTGATTCCTATGTTTTCTAGTGTTTTCAATAGTAATTGGAGCTGTGTTTTGTCAGAAGCCTTCTATATGTATTGACACGATTAAGATTTTTTTTGTTGGTTTTGTAATTGATACAGTCAATTATACTTACAGTTTTCCTAATATTAAACCAACCCAGCACTCTTCGTATAAATTCATCTTGGTCATAGTGTATGATCTTTGTGATATATTGCTATAATCTCCTTGCTAGTATTTTATTTAACATTTTTCATCAATCTTCATGAGGGAAATTGGTCTATAGTTTTCTTTTTCTATTTTTGATTTCCTTGGTTTAGGTACAAAAACTATATTTGTAAATATAACACCTTCTTTGCCTATTTTCCTAAAGAATTTATAAATATTAGAATTAATTGTTATTTCAATGTTTGGTAGAATTACCTTGTAAACCCATTAGGTTCTAGGGCTTTTTCTCCCTTAGGCAGTTCATTTATGGCTTGTTCAATTTCTTTTTCTAAGCTAAGGTTATTTAAGTATTCTATTTCCTCTTCTGTTAATCTGGACTATCTGTATTTTTCTAAATATTCATCCATTTCATTTAAATTTTCAGCTTAAATATTGTCACGTAACTGAGAAAAGTAGTCACAACAATTGTTTTAATCATATTCATTTTCATTTTTGAGACTGATAATTTGATTTTCTTCTTTCTTTTTTTAAAATCAAGCTAGCCAATAGTTTATTTTAATTTTTTTTTGGCCTTTTGGAGGGCAATTGGGGTTAAGTAACTTGCCCAAGTTTACATGGCTAGTTTGCGTGTGTGTGTGTGTGTGTGTGTGTGTGTGTGTGTGTGTGTGTGTTAAGTGTCTGAGGCTGGAACCGAACTCAGGTTCTCCTGACTCCAGGACTGGTGCTTTACTCACTGCGCCACCTAGCCGCCCCCTGTTTTATTTTTTTTTAATAGAAACAGCTCCTACTTTTATTTATTGGTTCATTTTTTACCCGGAATTTTGTTAATTTCTTGTCTGATTTTCAGGATTTCTCATTTGTTGTTTATTTGAGGATTTTAAATTTGTTATTTTCCTAGTTTTTTTTAATTTGCATGACCAGTTTGTTGATCTTATCTTTCTTTTATTGATGTAAATATTTAGAGATACACACTTTTTCCTAAGTACCGCTTTAGCTGTATCCCATAAATTTTGGTATGTTGTCTCATTGTTGTCATTATATTTCATGAAATTATTTATTGTTCTTTTGATTTGTTCTTTGACTTACTCATTCTTTAGGATTAGATCGTTTTATTTCCAAGCAATTTTTAGTCTGTGTTTCAAAAGCCCTTTATTGATTATAATTTTATAATCTTTATGGTCTGAAAGGGGCATATTCAATTTTTCTGCTTTTCTGCATTTGTTTGTAAGGTTTTTGTGTCAATGCATAGTCAGTTTTTGTGAAGGTGCCATGTACAGCTGAGGAAAAGATATATTCTTTCCCTTCCCATTCAATATTCAATGTTTCAATCTGTGTTCAGACTTCATAGTTCTTTCTCTGGTGGTGGTTAGCATTTTCTATACTAAGTCCCTTAGAAGTGTTTTAGATCACTGCATTGCTGAGAAGAGCTAAGTCTATCAAAGTTGGTTGTTGCACAGTGTTTCTGTTACTGTATACAATGTTTTCCTGGTTCTGTTCACTTCACTCAGCATCAGTTCATATGTCTTTCCAGGTTCTTCTGAAATCTGCCTGCTCCTCATTTCTTATAGAACAATAGTATTCCATTACATTCATATACCATGCCTTGTTCATCCATTTACCAATTGATGGGCATTCCCTCAATTTCCAATTCCTTTCCACCATGAAAGAGCTGCTACCAATATTTTTGTACATGTGGATCCTTTTTTATGATCTCTTTGGGATACAGACCCAGTAGTGGTATTGCTAGATCATAGGTAATGCACAGTTTTATAGTCTTGTGGGAATAGTTACAAATTGTTCTCCAGAATGGTTGGATCAGTTCACAATTCTATCAACAATGCATTAGTGTGACAATTTTCCCACATCTTCTCTAACACTTATTATTTTCCTTTTTTGTCATGTTAGCCAATCTGATAGGGGTGAAGTGGTACCTCAGAATTGTTTTAATTTGCATTTCTCTAACCAATAGTGATTTAGAACATTTTCCCATATGACTATAGATAGCTTTAATTTCTTCATCTGAAAACTGCCTGTTTATATCCTTTGGCCATTTATAAACTAGATAATGACTTATATTCTTATAAATTTGACTCAGTTCTCTATGTATTTTAGAAATGAAGCCTTTATTAAAGACACTGACTGTAAAAATTGTTTTCCCAGGTTGCATTGGTTTTGTTTGTGCAAACCCTTTTAAATTTAATTCAATCTAAATTATCCATTTTACATTCATACTGTTCTCTATCCCCATATTATTTCTTGGCTTTGGATTTTATGTTAGGTTCTTCTCACCTCGGAATGGAGGGTGTGTTGGAGGAGGGGGAAGAGATGGCTAGCATGAGCTCCTGTCACTAGATCTGGGAGCCTATACATTTTTGGTACTTCTAAACTGGTATGATCAGGGGAGAGTTCTGCTCACTATCTTCCCAGTAACCAAGAGTTTAGTCCAATTACCATTTTTGGCACTGTCATACACTGCTTCTGCCACTGTTGCTGATGTTGCTGCTGCCTTTAGTTCCTGCAGTAGGTACTGCTTTCTCCAGGCACTCCCTGCCATTCCCTACCCAGTGACCACAGGTTGGCCTCTCCTTTGGTTCTCCTAAGCTGTCCTGGGTTGGAAAAAAGAGGCTTTTTTGTTATTCCACTCAGAATTTGATTTGAATTTTTTTTTTTAAAAGAGTTGTTTAGTGGGTTAGATTGGGAGAGCTTAGTAGAAATAATAAATTCCCCCCACTATCTTGTCTCTGCCCCCATTGCTTAAAGTTTTTCCAAAATTCTTCACTGACAAAAGTATAAGAACATTCTAATTAACCTGTCCATTGATACTTGATTAGAAGCTAGAAATAATGGAGTCAGCAGAGAGACTAATTAAGAAATTTATTATTCAGTAGCTATTATCTAATAGAAAAGTGGTCAAAGAATATGAAGTTTTCAAAGAATTGCAAAGTATTAACCACATGAAAAATGAACCACGTTACTATTAATAAGAGAAATGCAAATCAAGAACAACCTTGATGTTTCACCTCATACCATGCAAATTGGCAAAAATGATAAAAGATAGCAATATTCAATATTGTAGATGTTGTGGGAAGATAAGCACACAAGTGCATTGTTAGTGAATCAGTACAACCATTTGGGGAATTAATTTGGAATCATGTACACAAAGTAACTAAAATATTTATTCATTTGACCCAAAGATTCCACTACTTAGCTTAAACACCAAGGAAGCCATTGATAAGAAAGTTCACACATACATCAAAATATTTATACTTGCACTTTTTGTAATAGTAAAGATTTGGAAAGAAAGTAGATACTTAACAACTGGGAAATGGCTAAATAAACTGTGATACACAAATATAATGGAATACTACAATGCAGGAAAAGAGTGAAATTGATGAATGAAGAGAAACATGAAAAGGCCTACATGAACTGATACAGAATAAAGGAAGAAGAGCCCAGTAAATATATGTAATGATTACAACAATGTAAATGGAAAGAACACACACAATCAAAAGTAAATGTTACAAAACTATTGAGAACAAAAGTAGCTCAAAAGAAATGAGGAAATGTTCTCAACTTACTCCTTTGCAAAGGTGGGAAGTCCACAAGTATCACACATTGCATATATTTTCAGTCTGGTCAAAGTAAGTGCTAAAAAGTAATCAGTAGTTATATTGATTTTTTTCTTCTCTGTCTGCCTCTCTATCTTCAAAATACTTTTTTTGTTATATAGAATGGCTCTACAAGGGGGCTGGAAGAAGGCTACTGGGGGAATTGTGATATAAAAAATTACAAATAAAAATGCATTTAAAAAAGAAAAATATTTGGTGTGATTGCTTTTCATACATTGACAAGGTAGTATATAGCATGTAGGTTTGGGAAAGCAGAAGAAGGCAAGAGGATGAGGAAGAAAAGAACAGCTTATTGCATGATCATGTTATACTGGGGCTTGCATTAATGGAGTAACAGCTGAACTTAATTGTTCAGTATGAGCACATCAAAGACACCATCTTTATGACACCATATCTTGTATTTCATGATGTCAAAGGTGGCTGCCAATATCTCCATGGCTTTCTGCATGGCATTGTTTAGGATATTGTCCCCAGCAGATGGCCCCCAAATGCACTCTGGCCTAGTAGAGCTTGTACCACATGTGATGAAGCATAGATGCCTCATTAACAAACAGAAAAGAAAAAAGTCTAGGATGATAAAGGGAAAAGATAAAAAAGAATACACAGACATTTACATATTTACATTGTCTTCCCCACATTTAAAATTCTCCTTTAGCTAGAGTTTGAGTGTGCTTGCTTTTCTCCTTCTGTTTGTATGTTTACTTGTGCTAAATAGATTATGATAATCAGGCACATAAATGCATACAACTGTTATGGCATTTTAATCACAGAGTTTTTCACTGGAAGCCTTCATTAGAATTCTCATAATCTTACTTGTTAGTGTAACAAACAGTAATAAATGCCAAGGAACTAGGATTAAGTCAGAGACATTCAGACATTAAAAGAGGAATATGGAAATGTTGTTAAATTTCTGCATTGCTTATTGAAATGTCACATAAACAGTTCGGGACTTTAACTATCTTACTCATTATGGGGACAGGAAAGACAGCAACCTAAGCACAGTAATTATTGATCGCTACTGAGTACTGCAAACATATGTCTTCCATAGATTCATTCTAACTTTGCTAATTGACTAATTGACTTGTATGGGGCTCTTCTCTGTTATAGTCAATAATAGTAGTCTTGTAGTTTTTGGTTCTGAACTTGTAAGTTTGTTAGTATGGGGACCACCCAGTGTGGTAGTTCCCTCTACTAGTGCAGATTACCAATTTACCTATTATTTATTGTCTTAGGAGGCTGCTTTGGAGGCACTAAGAGATTAACTTGCCTACAGGCACATAGCTGGTATGTGTCGAAGTTAGGAACTGAGCCCAGGTCTTTCTGAATCTAAGCCTGACCACCATGCCATACTGTCTTACTACTCTTATATGTAGTGGTAATAATTGGAAGATTATTATTAGTAATAATAGTAACTCCCATTTATATAGGACTCTATAAGTTATAAAGCTCTTTCTTTTACAACCCTATGAGGTAGGCAGTGTAGATACTGAAGCTTGATGTCTTTAAACTTCATTTCATAATGAGGAAATTCAGGCTCAGGAGTTGTTTTTTTACAGGATCACACATGTGAATGCTGCATCCAGAGATGGAAGGATGTAGTAAATGGAGTAGCAGGTTTGGAGTCAGGCAGATTTCAGGCACTTACTAAATGTGTGATCCTGGGGAAGGAGCTTAATTTCTCTGAGGCTCAGTTTCCTCACCGATAAAATAGTGATAATTCATGTGCCATTGTGAATCATTTATTTGAATCAATAATTTATGAATCTTATCTATACCATCCACTTTGTAGTTTTGATCTAGTGTAAAGTGGAAGGCAGCCAGAGGGAGCAACAGCCATTTATTCAAACTCATCCATTGACTATGTTGTTTTAGGAAGTGAAATTTAAGGGTGATTGCCATGGAAAAAACTAGCTTACATTGGAGTCCATTCTCCCAAGGATAAATGTGGTATGGTGAGAATGTGTCCTTTGGTGTAGTAGGGAAATGTTTTGTATTTCTATTATTACTATATCTTCTCAAAAAATATCCCTTTGTAAAATTTAATTGAAATTAATTGGCCAAATGATACTAGAGCATGAACCAATGGCAGTTACCACCAAGAAGAGGAGAATAGAACATCCTAGAGGCTCACACTGATAGAATATTAGAAGTACCCATAGGACTCTGAGGAAGAGAAATAGACTTTATAAAATAAGTATCTGTGAGAGTGGGAGTTAGAGTAATGCTCCTCAGAGATTATAAAGGCTACCTATGCCAGGAACGTTTCCTAAGGCAAATTCCTCATGTCACTGTCGTGATTGTTATTTGTCCTTTGTTCTCAAAGAGGGTCATGACATCAGGAAAGCAATGTCATGACTTGCAAGTGAATTAGATTTAGGTGAGGGAGGGCTATACAAAGTCACCAGTCTCACTTTCTCCTCCAAAGCCTTCTGGGACCAGTGGCCAGATATAGATCAGGACAATTGGAGATAGCCCTGGATGCAATGGGAGACCTTGGACTTTTTAAGCTTAGGTCTTTCCTAGATCTCAGTTTGTCAGAGGCAATGCCTATTCAGTGACTAAGGCGAGGTAAGAAATGAGGCAAAGAATGATCTCTTTTACCTAGTAAAAAAAAAAAAAAGTCAGGGTTTCTGGCCACAACAGAAGCAATTGCTATTTATACTCACTCTGAGTCACCAGAGCCCAAGCAATGACCAAACCAGGTTTGGGTTGGGACCTATTATTGGTTAATCAATAAGAGCCAGAGTGATTTGGGTTTAAGGCATAGACCTTAAAAAGAAATCTAACCCATAGATTTCAAGATATCTTGTGAGGTTTCAGACATCAACATTAAATTCCTTTGGGTAGAGTACTCACAGGTAAAGGTATGATTTCCTATGTGAACTGAAGGAAAGGAGGGAGGGAAAGAAGGAGGGAAGGAAGGAGTTGCATTACCCTACTGGAACTGGTCAGTTGGGTCTCCAGTGGGGCAGCTACTACTACTCAACAAATTGTTGATTGTTGTCTTTCCTTCATTCTTGAAGAGGACCATGACATTGGGAAGGTAATTGTGATGAAAACCCAGATGCCTTGAGGGTTCTAATAAGCAATCTGATATACTTCTAATATGCAAGCAGTGTGAGCCTCTAGGATGGTCTGTTCTCCCCTTCTCAGTGATACCTGCCAGTGATTCATGCTCCAGCATGAATATAAATTGATTAATTTCAATCACATTTTACAAAGGGATATTTATTGAGAAAATAGAGTAAAGAAAGGGTAGAAATGGTGTCCATTGGTGGAAAAGTTCTAGATCAGAGTCTGTCAGTTCAAATTGGAGCCAAAAATTTGGGAAAAACAGGTATCTAGTAAGGGGGGAGGGAGAAGGGTCTTTTGTACTTCCTCTCAGCTTTTCCCCCTCCCTTAATGGTCGTGTCATTGGAGAAACTGGACCAGTAGAAGGCAATTCATCCTTCCAGGAGAAGAAAGACAAACAGAATAGACAAGAAGACAGTCACCTCAGGAGAAAGCAGCTGTAAGAAAGGTGTCAATGTACTATAGTTGTGAATTCACTCTTCCATTGACCTGTGTGTATTCATGAAAGGGTGTGCCCATGTTTGGAAGAAAATATTTTGTACCAACTTTTCTTACTATGTTGCTGTTGTTTAGTTATTTCATTCATAAACAACTCTTTGTGACCCCACTTGGGGTTTTCTTGGCAAAGATATTGGAGTAGTTTGCCATTCTCTTCTCTAGATCATTTTACAGATAAGGAAAGTGAGGCAGAAAGAGTTAAGTGACTTGTCCAGGATCACACAGCTAGTAAGTATCTGAGGATGGATTTGAACTCAGGTCTTCCTGACTCCAGGCCTAATGCTATATCTGCTGCACCACCTTAGTAAACGCTTTTGTTGAAAGGTAATTAACAATTGGACTTACTGTGTTTTTTTAGGTGCTTAACAAATATTTATTGATTGGTTGATTGAATTTCATTTGCAGAAAGAGTATTTTGTCTTCCTGAAAGCTCAAGAACAAAAGCTTTAAAACACATCACAAGTTTGTTGAAATCTCTGGTCTCTTGCCTTTAAAAGCAGCCTCAGGCTCAGTCAATACTTTCTTAGGTAGGCATTTCCATTTACTGTTCCAGGAAACTGGTAGCTATTCATGACAACAGGCACATAAATTGTAGAATAATAATTCCAGAGTTTCCCAGTTGCTGAAATAGCTGTTGCTTGGTCCTTTTCTTTTTTTTTCAAATGCTTTATTAACTTCTGTTTTACATCATTCATTTCTACCAGATTTTGAGTTACAATTTTCCCCCCGTTTTTCCCCTACCCACCACCCCAAAATAGCGGTCCCACAGGATATTCCGTCCTACAATCTGCTGTCTCCCATATCTTCTCCCATACCCACTTCAACTTTTCCAGTAGGACATGGTGGATCTCTATGCCCCAATACCTGTATATCTTATTTCCCAATTACATGTAAAATAGTATTAATAATTGTATTTATATATTTTTAAACATTTGATTTTAAAACTTTGAATTCCAGATTCATTCCCTTCCTCCTTTGTCACCCACCCTTACTGGGAAGATAAGCAATTCAGTATAGGTTGTACATGTGTAGCTATGCAAAACATCACCATAGTAGATATATTGTAAAAGACTGACTATATTTCCCTACCTCCTATCCCACTTCCCACTTGTTCTATTCTCTACTTTGATCCTCTCCATTTTCAAAAGTGGGTGCTTCCAATTTCCTTTCCCCCCAGCCTGACCTCCCTTCTCCCTTTCCCCCCTACTCTCTTGTAGGGTGAGATACCCTATTTAGTGTGTATGTCATTCCCTCCCTGAGCCAAATTCAATGAGAATAAGGTTTTGCCTTTTTGCCTTCCTGTTCTTCCCCTCCATTGTAACCATTTTCCCTTGCCTCTTCTATATGAGATAGTGTACCCCATTCTGTCTCTCCCCATCTCCTCTCGTTATATTCCTCTCTCACCTCTTAATTTCACTTTTTTAGTATCATTCCCATTATTATTATAGTATCATTCCTATTATTACACCTTCCTATTAAATTGGTCCTGTGCCCTCTATCTATGTATACCTGTAAACATATATACACACATTCACATATGTATTCATATGCCCACATACCCTCCTAAACAGACACACACACATATATACATATATATACATATATATATACATATATATATTCCCTTCAACTATTTTCTTACTGAGAAAAGTTTCATCAGTTACAATTATCTTTTTTCCATGTAGGAATGTTAATAGTTCCACTTTGATAAGTTCCTTCTGATTTCTTTTCCCTGTTTACCTTCTCAAGCTTCTCTTGCTTCTTGTATCTGAATGTCAAATTTTCTATTCAACTCTGGTTTTTTCAGCAAGAATGCTTGAAAGTCCTCTATTCCACTGAATGACCATATTTTCCTCTGAAACATGATACTCAGTTTTGCTGGGTAGGTGATTCTTGGTTTTAATCCCAGTTCCTTTGCCCTCCAGAATATCATATGCCAGGCCCTTCCATCCCTCAGTGTAGAAGCTGCCAGATTCTGAGTTATCCTGATTGTGTTTCCACAATATTCAAATTGTTTCTTTCTGGCTGCTTATAATATTCTCTCCTTGATCTGGGAATTTCAGAACCTGGATATAATATTCCTAGGAGTTTTCTTTTTGGGATCTTTTTCAGGAGATGATCAGTAGATGCTTTCAACCTCTATTTTGCCCTCTGGTTCTAAAACATCAGGGCAATTTTCCTTGAGAATTTCTTGAAGGATGATTTCTAGATTCTTTCTTTGATCATGGTTTTCAGGTAGTCCAATAATTTTTAAATTATCTCTCCTGGATCTATTTTCTAGGTCGGTGTTTTTCCCATGAGATATTTCACATTGCCTTCTATTCTTTCATTTGTTTGGATTTGTTTAATAGCATCTTGATTTCTCATAAAGTCACTAGCTTCCATTTGCTCCAATCTGATTCTGAAGGAATGATTCTCTTCAGTGAGCTTTTGAGATTCTTTTTCCATCTGACAAATTCGAATTTTTAAGGCATTCTTTTCCTCATTGCCTTTTTGAGCCTCTTTTGCCATTTGAGTTAGTCTATTTTTTAAGGTGTGATTTTCCTCAGTCAGGCTGTTGACTCTCATTTCATAATTTTCTTGCATCATTCTCATTTCTCTTCCCAATTTTTCCTCCACTTTTCTTGTTTGTTTCTTAATGTCCTCTATGGCCTGTAACCAGCTTGTATTTTCCTTTGAAGCTTTTGGTGCAGGAGTTCTGACTTCACTGTCTTCCTCCTGTTCCATGCTTTGATCCTTTTTGTCCCCAAAATAGGAGTCTAATGTTGGATTGCTTTGCTTGATTTGCTTCCTTTGCCTGCTCATTTTGCCACTCAGTTACTTGACTTTTGGGCTTTTTGCCACAGTAGGACTCTGATACCAGAGAGGGGAGCTTTGTACCAAAAGCTGGGGTTTTCTCAGCTGCTGAAGTATTAGTTGGGTGCCCTCTTTGAAGCCTCCACATGCTCTGGCAAGCTGGGCACACACCCCAGGACCTCCACCCTAGACCACAATCCAGATCCAAGCAGGTTAAAGCAAGAGTGAATACTCCTCAGACTGGTTGCTTGGTCCCCCTACACTCTGTAGGCTAGGAGCTGAAGCTGCACGTGGGGGCAGCTGTAAGGCCACAGCTCCTTAGCGGCTTCTTGCCCCTGGGGCAAAAGCCAATGCACTCCCAACTACTAGATCCCAAAGTCCACACTGCACCGACCTCTCACTTTGTCCTCCTCATCTGTGTATTGATGATTCTGGAAGCTGCCACAGCTGCTGGTGATATGAAGTCCCTCCAGCAGGCAGCTGGTCAGGCCTGCCATTTGGCTAAATCCTCAGAGTGGGGCTGGGCTGGGCTCCCAGAGCACTATACTGGCCGATTTCTGCTGGGCTGTCTTCAGCAGGAGGTTAGCTTCTTTGTGTCATTTTGTGGGTTCTGTAGCTCCAAAGTTTGTTCAGAGTCCCCTTTTACATGAATTGGGGGAGGTAGAAGGCGGAGTCACATGGAAGTCCTCTTTCTACTCTGCCATCTTGACTCCCTGGACTTATTGTTAATAGAGGAAATGCACCAGTTGGGGTTTATGAGGTACAGTGCCTCCCCAAAGGTGAGCACCTGAGGTAACAACCACTCTTTCAGGACCTCAGCATTCAAATACAAGTGAAAGTTGGGGGAGCAGCCTCATGAGCAGGGAGGTTGTGAGGTTCAAATGAGATAATAGATGTAAAGCACTTTGCAAAACGAGTCATTTGTCTGACTCTTCATGACCCCATCTGGGGTTTTGTTGGCAAAGATGCTGGAGTGGCTCATCATGTCCTTCTCCAGCTCATTTTATAGATGAGGAAACTGAGGCAAACAGGGGAAGTGACTTGCCCAGGGTCACACAGCTAGTAAGTGTCTGAGGCCAGCTTTGGACTTAGGAAGATGAGTGTTCCTGACTCCAGACATCATGCCACCTAGCTGCCCAAAGTGATATATGCATGTCATTATTGTTGTTATTATTATGGTTATTACTATTATACTACAGTCACCAAGCCTGCAATCTATTAATGACTTCATTCCCTGAGTCATAACTTATACTTACTGAGCTCAAGCAATGTTTATAGAGTAATACCTGGTACATGCTGGGAAATTTTAAACAAAGGAACTCTCTGGAAAAACAAACAACAACAGCAAAAATGCATACCTTTACTTTAAAATTTGATCTGCATGAACACTTCCTTAAATCTAGACAAGCATCAAGAAGATAAATCCAGTCCTAATTTTTGAGGGGTAAATGCTCACACTGAAAACTTAAGAAAAGGCTCTCAAAAAGTGCTATAGAGAAGACTCCAGCATTTGCCCCTGCCCCAAGGGTCTGCTAAAAACACAAGTCCTTCAAGGAAGGTGCTTTTGAACTAGTATTCTCAGTACTTGGCACAGTAAAGCATCTAATCATTATTTTTTTAGTTAATTCATCTTCATTTCTTTTGTCTCTTCTTTTCTATATATTCTTTTTTCTTTCCCAAGTTCATACCACAAAATGTAAGGCCCTATGGAGGATCTGACTTCCCAAAATGTTCTATTTTTTATTGAGTGTTTTTTGGTCATTTCACTGCTCATAAACAACCCCATAACCCTCCAAAAGTTGGAGAAAGACAGCTTGGGATGCTGAGAAATATTTAACATCTGGCTCTTTGAGAACAAAATGTACTCACAGCATACTTCTAAGTTTAATCTACAGTACAAACATTTTTCTCCATGATTTTCTCAAGTTTATACAATCAATAAAATGATGAATCAATCCCTGATTTGTCCCAATTTCTGAGGTGTGAATACTCACAATGTAATTTTCACAATCAGGTCAGATTTGGCACTTTCATGCCCCTGAACCATCTTTAGGTCAAGCCAATCATCTTGTTATTCCTCATTTGGAGCTCCAGGGAAAATAGACTCGGGAGAAAAGAAGACTACAGCTGTGAATGAAATGAAACTGCGGAATTAACTGTGAAGTTCATAGGAGCAGCAGCTACTCTGTCTTGTCATTTGGTGTCTTGTCACCTGTAACTTTCTCTGGAGAACCTTGTAGAAAGGAGGCCGCCCCGGCCTACATTGCGCGTGTTTCAAAAACACTGTGTGTGGAAACTGTTCAATATAAAATAGGCTTAGTTTTGTCTGTGTTGCTGCAAAGTGTTCCCCTTCATTCAAGAGAGACTTTATACAATCAGATCCATCAATAAGCATGGGTTTTGTCAATAAAATTTCACAGTCAAAAGTTTTCATTGGCTAAATTAGCTTAGAAAGTGCCGCCTTGGTGACAACTACCAATACAAAAGTTATTGACTCCCCCCACAAAAAAATTGTATTCCAACCATGCTTTCAAAATGTGGCAAAGCTTTTAAAATAGTGCATGTGATGTGATTATTTTGCTTTGTGATTCCCAGGAGTTGAAAAAAGAATCTGAAGAGTTTTGGTAGACTGTAAACTGGTCTCCCTGAGGAAACAACTATCTCCTTCATAGTTATAATTAAAGTCAACTCTCAATTGCCCAATTAGAGGATTGTCCAAAGCAGAGATCAGCAACCTTTCTGTGTGGGTGAAGGGACAGAAACGGGGAGCAGCAACAGATGTCCTCATGTATAAGGGAATTCATACAGTTATGGAGGAGTCCATTTGCAGAGGCTTGATTGGGAGACCCATGACAAATACTGTCCCCATCTATCTGTCTCCCTATCTATCTATATTGGATTATAAATATTTATTACATTTTACCTGTAATGTATCTGTATATTATACTTGTTAATATATCAATATCTATGCCTATATACACATACATATGTAAACATAATATTAGAATAAAAGCTGTTTATAAGTCATGAAATAAGGCATCAGTTTTTACTTTTTGATTTGTAAATACATTTATTCATGTATTTTATTCTATTTATTACTATTGTTAATATTGTTATTGCTAATGGCATCCTGTTTTTGTCCATATTTAAAGTAGGCTGTCAAGTGATGATTTACATTATAGCTTGTGATATTAATATGAATTTATCTATCTATAATTTTCAGGGGACTGAAGAGCTTTGTCCATGGGAAGAAATATAATACCTGTTTCACTAGGCTTTTCCATAGAGACTACAGAGCCAAATGGGACATTGAGGAAAGGGCACTTTGAACTGACAGTTAGGAGTTACAGTTGTAACTGCCACTCTTTGAGGTACTTATCTCTATGGAGTCAGAGTGTAAATTAATTTGGATCTATGAGGAATTTCTAACAATTCTAAACAGTACGCATTAATCAATAGCTGTACCAACAGTCAACCCACAAACTCATAAAGGTATTAAATGTCTTCAATCCTAATGAGTATCACTGTACTTTCAGAGACTCAGTAATGACTCAAGAGAAATTCTGCATTTCAAGGTGTTGGAATCACTATAGAAACTAACCCTACTTTAAGGCCTAGTTCACTCTAAACCACATAGACCTCCCTCCTCACTCTTCTCTCCCATAAAGGAAAGAACCCTTGTCAGTTATGCAGTGGTATTAGTGACTGGGGGAAGAGGAAGGCAACATAGAACCTTTGGTGCTTTAAGACTTGTAAGTCCATTCTTGAGCACATAGTGGCATTCTTCTCTGGTAGAAAGAGTCATGCTTCTTGAAGCTTCCCCCTTTCTTAAGTGACTGTTAATTGTGTATCTCTTTGTTCTTGGGGTATCACTCTGACTGAATAAATGCATTGTTTTTTTTATTGGTCTAGTGTCCCTGATGATATGGTCAGTGATGGGGGAAGAAGAGAGAGAAAGAAACTCAACATTGAAAAATTCCACTTAAAAGAACCATGCATAAAACACTTGGGAGTCTATCTACCAAGGATAAGAGGAATGAAATCAATAAAATTGCAAAGCACTTTTTATGGAAATAGATTAATTGTTCATGTGTAGGCTGAATCAATATAATAAAAGTGATACTACTACCTAAATTAATTTATTCATTCAGTGATATATCAATCAAATGATGAAAGGATTACTTTATAAAACTAGAAAAAAAGAATAAAATCCATTTTGAGAAACCATCAAGAATCTTAACGGAAATAATGAAAAAATAGGAAAGAAGGTAGTTATCAAACTATTTTACAAAGTATCAAAATGATTTGGTACTGGTTAATAAATACAGAGGTCAATTGATGGAACTAGAAAAAATACACTACACATAGCAAATGTGAACATAGTAGCTTAGTTTTTTATAAACTCAAAGACCTTGTTTATAGGAGTAAGAACTCACCATTCAACAAAAACTGCTGATAAAATTGGAAAACTGTCTGGCAGAAGCTTGATTTAGACATCCACACCATATACCAAGAGAAGCTCAAAATGAATACAAAAAAAGAAATAGTGACATCATAAATAAATTAAAGGAACAAGGAAGAAATTATCTTTCAGATCTACAGGTAGGGAGATAGTTCACTGAAACAAAGGACAGAATGAATAATAAAAGATAAAATGGACAACTTTGCTCAAAATTAGACAGTTTTACACACATGCATCTAAATTTAGAAAGGATACAAGTAACAATGAAGAAAATCTACATCAAGTTTCTCTGATAAGGGTCTCATTTCTAAACTATATAAAGTACTGATACAAATTTATAAGAAAAAAAATTCTCCCAAGTATAAATGATAAGCCAAACTATCAATAGCTCTAAATCACTATTAGAGAAATTTTATATTAGAGCACCAAGAATCAAATTAATATTTACTAATAGTCTAAAAGCTACTTTTCTTTTTTAAATAGTATTTTCCTTTTCCAGTTACATGTAAAGACAAATTGTAACATACATTTAAAAAAATTTTTCTTCTTCCCTCTCTCATCTTTCCCCTCTTTAAGTTGGTAAGCAATTTGATACAGGTTGTATTGTGCAATCATATAAAACACATTTCCATACTAATCATGTTGTGAAAGAAGAAACAGACCAAAAGAAAAAAAATCATGAAAAAAGAGTGAAAATAGTATATACTTTGATCTGCATTCAGACTCCATCAGTTCTTTCTCTGGGTGTGAGTAGCATTTTTCCTCATGAGTCCTTTTGAATTGTCTTGGATCACTGCATTACTGAGACTGGCTAAGTCATCTGTAGTTGATTATCATAAAATGTTGCTGTTACTATGCACAATGTTCTCCTTGTTCTACTCACTTCATGTTGTATCAGTTCATGTAAGTCTTTCCAGGTTTTTCTGAAATCTGCCATTTCTTATAGCACAATAATATTTAATTACCTCATATACCACAACTTGTTTCCGCCATTCTCAGTTGATGGGCATTCCTTCAATTTCCAATTCTTTGCTACCACAAAAAGAGCTTCAGAAATATTTTTGTACAAATAGACTCTTTTCTTTTCTTAAAAATCTCTTTGGGATACAGACCTGGTGGTGGTATTGATGGATCAAAAGGCATGCACAATTTGATTGCCCTTTGGAAATAGTTCCAAATTACTTTCTAGAATTGTTGGATCAGTTCACAACTCTACCAACAGTACACTATTGTACTAATTTTCCCACATTCCTTCCGACATTTATCATTTTTCTTTTCTGTCATATTAGCAATCTGATTGCTGTGAGGTGGTACCTCAGAGTTGTTTTAATTTGCATTTCTCTAATCAACAGTGATTTAGAGGACTTTTTTCATATGACAATAGATAGTAAAAACTGTTCTTAGTGTCCTCTGTTCACTTCCTCACCACTCTACTACCATAACTATAGAAGTAAAAGGAGCCTACACAGTACTGATGATGATTTTTATTTTTCCTTGTCTCATGTGTTGTCATAGACAAAAAAAAAAGTTTTATTGTCAGGTGGTCGATGTACTAGTGATGTACCACTTTGGGATTAGCTAGTCTGCTTCTTGGAAAGCAGACTAAATCTATTCCTGGTAGTACCTGCTAGATCTTTTGATCCATTTTGAGAACCTAGAAACATTGAAGGAAGACTTTTGTGGAGGTTTCCATTGGTCAAAGAACCATAATCCTTTCCAACTGACTAAGTGCTCATGCACACTTTGGTTATAAAAGAATACATTAACACCTAGTTTATTACTCTGTTGACTGATTGAGTCAGTTGAGAAGTTTGGGTCTTTTGTGACTACATTAATTGAAGTAGGATTACTGCCCATACACCCTTTTACAGTCATTATGTGCATTATTTTCCTGGTTCTACTTTATTATTTATCAGTTCAAATAAGTATTCTGATGTTTTCTCTGAATTCATATAATTTAGCATTTCTTTCAAACAGTAATATTCCATTACCACTCACCACAATTTGTTTAGCTATTCCCTTGCTGTTGGGCATTGACATTGGTTCTAGTTTTTTGCTACTACAAAGTACTGCTATAAATTAGTGTGGGTGGGATCTTTCTTTCTATTTGATCTCCATGAGACATGTACCTAGCTGTAGGATTTTTAAGTCAAGGGGTATGGACACACCAAGAATAGTATCTCATTTCATTGTCTAAATATGTCCCTTCAGTGCCTTGTACAGTTTCTCAATAAGTGCAGATACTCAATAAGTACTGTTGAGATGAAATATAACCTGGCAAAATGGATTGATCTTTGTTTCCTCCTTAGTTACAGGAACCCATCCTCCATGGTTTGTGATTATTCAGTTAGAGAATGTTGATGGTCAGTGTAAGAGGAGTGGTTTAGGCTGGGGAAAGTAGATTAATGATGTTGGAAATTTCATAGAGTGGTGAAATCCCTGATGGCTCCTTTCACCAAGTCGGTTGATTATTCCAAGGAAAATGATCCCTCCAAGGCCATATGGAGAGTAAAGATTTAAACAAAGGTGAAAACAAAATTTCTAGCAAAACATCTGGGAATATTCCTAGAATGCAAATATTCCTTGATCTGCCTTTGACTCAAACATTCCTTTAGTGAGTAGAGAGCTTTTTCCCTCCCCCTACCCCCTTTCTCGTCCTAGAGGCCTCTTCTGCTCCCTTTTTCTGATTTTCCTGTGCTTCCTGGGTGGTGGCAGAGTTGTGATGTCTTGAATACCAATAGTGAAACTGAACATATGTGAACCTTTCCTAATCCTGCTAATCTTTCTTCAAAAACCTTTCTCAAAGTGCAGGCAACATCCAGATTTAAAAGAGAGAGCCAGAGAGCAAGAAAGTGAGAGAGTGAGAGAAAGAGTGAGTGAGAGAGAGAACATTTTAATGACAAATAATCTTTGTAAAGGAGGAGGGGGTGGCTCCCTCAGCTGGAGATGGAGCTTATGAACTGAAGCAGGTAGAAATAACTGCTGTATTACCTCATGTAATCTCCACCATTCAGGGTCAGATTAGGTCTGAATGCAAGACGAAATAGATTTCTTTTAAACAGGAGATTTTGTCCCCGCAACGGCTATTAGGCAGTAATTAGTTGTGACATAGAACTACCAGCCACACAATAGTAATGGGAGCCTTACAAGGCCATTGAAAATGATTAGAGAAACTGAATAGATGTTACTTGAAATTTAAAAAAAAAATCTGTTTAGGCGCAAGAATTATTTAAGGCTTCTCTCAAACTATCTTCCTCTTCTTTTCCCTCTTTGCTGGTTGTCTTTCAAATGGTATACCTTTCAGGAGGCTCATCATAGCCAGGGAAATTCCCTGTTGGATAGTTGGGCAGCCAGTTTCTACAGTACATGATGAGATGCCTTTTCATTTGTGTCCATTAGCTGCATTAGTTTGGAGATGACTTTGAGGGCTGAGGATAGCTCTGAGGCAGCAGGGATTTTTTGTTTTGTTTTCTGATTTTGAGGTGGGAGGGGAAGGAAGAGGGAAAAAGAAGAGGAAAAGGAAGAGTCTTTCAGAGCTACAGAAAGGAAAATGGAAGTTAATGAAATCATTCAGTTTTTCAACAAGCAGACATTCAAGGCTGGATGACTTAGAACAGTCAAAAGATAAGTCTCTGAAGATATATTTGACAAAGGTACAGCTTTGTCTGATCCATGGTCCTTAGAAACTGCTGATTATTTTGACTTGGAAAAATTGTTAGCAAGAAATGTCCAAGTGGAGCTTGTTTGGGGGGTTGTTAGGTTTTGTGACAGATGAAAAAAATCTATCTATATTTGAGTCTTATACCTGTGTTTGGCACTTAATCAAAGGGAGGGGTTACTAATACCAGGTAAATGGTTAAGGATTCTGGTTTTGCCATTTAGCACAGGAGAGGTAGGATCCTAAATTCTGTATCAGCTTACTCTCCTGCCATTTTTTTCAGTTCAGTTCCTTCCAGTTGGACTCCGGTTCAAATCATTCTCTTATGAAATAAAATTTTTAGTTAGTTAGTTATGACACCAACAGCCCTTACCTAATCATCCCCTCATCTCCAAACTATTACTTGAGTTTTACCACTTTGTGACTTTTACTTCTAAAATTCTAAAAATGATTGCATACGAAAAAACTGAGAAATCCAAAGCCATGCAACTTGAGTCCTTTCTTTGTCTTCAAACAAGACTCCTCAGTTCTCTTTTTAGTCCTCCTGACAATATATCTTTCCTTGCATTTTCTTTTTCTTTTCATTTGAATTTATAAGTTTTTCATAAACAAAAGGACTTTTTTTGGTCCCCTTTGGTAACCAAACTGTTTGTATATGAAAAGAGAAGTTCCTTACATCTTCCGTAAGACAGTTTGTTTTTCTTTAGACTGTTGTTTGCTTTTTCTTTCTTATTTTCTGCCTCAAAAGTTTTTTATTCTTTTTTCAACAACCAAACTGTTGACTTATAGAAGAAGGGCAATACCTTATCTGAGTTTGTATCATTGTCTTGGATACACCCATGCCAAGCACCTTGAACACTGTAAGTGTAATCAGAAGGATCCACTCTTTTTTTTTTTAACCAAGTAGGCATCCTTCATATATATGATCAGACTTCATTATTTCTCCTCAAGCTGAAAGTGAAGAGCTTCCTTAACTTCCTCCAATCTGGCTTCTGACCCTATCATTCAAGTGAAACTATTCTCAACCAAATTCACCAGTGATCTTTTAATTGCCAAACCAAATGGTCTCATTTCTAACCTCATCCTCTTTGACCTTTCCTCTAATTCTCCGCCTATCAGCCTGGCCACTGCAATGGCAATGTAAATGGAAAGATCTTTCCCATCCATTAATAGGCCCATGTGACCTGCCTGAGTTACATGGAAGCCTGAGTCACATGAGTCTGTGGTGGGAGGAGCTTGCCCAACTGGTGGAGCAGGAAGGAGTAGAGCAGGAAGTGTAAAGTAGAGCCCAGAGGAAGTAGATCAGAGCACTTAGAGCTGAGAGAGAGAGAGAGAGGAAGCAGGCAGCAAGCTGTGAATGTTTGTTTATGGGAAAGCCCCAGTAGGGGGAAGGCTTGGGGATGGTGGTGCCCCTTGCATTGTTATTATGTATAGATTTCTTTGTTACTATGATGGATTTGGCTTTTAGCTTTTTGGTGTTTGAATAAATGTTTTGGTTCTGTGTTCCATGTGGAGAGTCTGATATATTTTGAAATTCAGAGTTACACCAGCATATTTATAGCTGTTGTAGGCTCTGTGAATATCATGTTGATGCTACAGCCACTCTTTCTCAGTCTCCTTTGCTGAGTCATTGTCAAATTCACATGTACTAATTGGGAGTGTACCTCAAGGTTCCATGTCTTGAGCCCTCTGCTCTTTTCTCTCTATGCTACCTTATTTGGTGATCTCATCAGATCCCAAGAGTTCAATTACCATCTCTATGCAAGTGGCTGCCAGATCTATATATCCAACCACAGACCTTTTCTTACATTTCAGGCACATTACCAAGTACCTATTAGATGTTTCAAATTGGATATCTTGGAAGCATCCCAAACTCAACATGTTCAAAACAGAAGTCATTATCTTTCTCCTTGAGCCCAACCCTCTTCTGAACTACACTAGTACTATGCAATACCACTAACCTGCCAGTCATCCAGGTTTGCAACCTTGGTGTCATTCTTGACTCCTTATTCTCATTCACCCTACATAGCCAATCAGTTGCCAGATCTCAATGCTTTGATCTCTACATAATCTCTTGAATATGTCCCCTCCTCTCCACTCATACACCTGCTACTCTATTTCAGGCCCTATGGTTTCTTGTTTAGACTATTGCAACAATCTCCTTGGCTCAAATCTTTTCCCAATTCCAATCCATTCTCCATTCAGCTGCCAAAAGGATTTTCCTAAAATGTAGGAAATTCTGACCATGTCATTCCTCTATGTAGAGAACTCCAGTGGCTCCCTATTACCTGCAGGATCAAATATAAAACCCTCTATTTGTCTTTTAAAGACTTTCACTATCTGGTCCTTTCCTATTTTTCCAGTCTTCATACACATTACTTCATTCCATATACTCTGGAATCCAGACAAGCTCACCCATTCACTAGTCTGCGCATAGGACCACTTCCTCTCTTGCCTCCATGTCTTGGGGATGCCTAATATCCTTCCCTGAAATGAACTCTTTCCTCCCCTCTGCCTATTGGAATCCTTGATTTCCATATACATATGTATACACACATATATATATATATATACACATGCACATGCACATACACATTTATACACACATACATATAGATGTAGTGCAGTGAATAGAGTACTGGACTGAATCTTGCCTCAGGCATTTGCTCCTGTACCACCCTGGACAAGTCACTTAGCCTCTGTTTCCTCATCTGTAAAATGGGGATAATAATAGCATGTAACTTAGGGTTGTTGTGAGGATCAAATGAGATAATATTTGTAAAGTTCTTTGTAAACATTAAAGTTATATAAATGCTAGCTATTATATACATGTTTGTATACATGTACATATATACATGTGCATTGCAATACACATACAAATGCACATGTAATATATATATACATGTAATCCAAATGACAAAAGGAGGCAGCTAGGTGGTACAGTGTATAGAAAGTTGGGCATGGAAGCAGGAAGACCTGAGTTTGAATGTTGGTCTCAGCTGTGTCCCCCTGAGCAAGTGATTTAAACCACTGTTTATTTCAGTTTTCTTAACTGTAAAATTGGGAAGATAACAACCTCTCCCTCCCTGGGTTTGGGGAAAGATCAAATGAGATAATGGTTGTAAATCAATTAGCACAATACTGGCTTCCATTCCCCCACAACTAGCAGCAGAGATAGTCAGGAAAGACCTCACATAGATGATAGAACTTGAATTCCTACTTGAAGGAAACCAGGGACTCCAAAAGGCAGAGTAGGAAAAATACGTACATACTCATACACAACACACATACATGTGTGTATATCAAAACAGGCACATGCACACACCTCAATGTATACATACACACTTACATGTACACACTTGCATACACATGCATGCATACATACGAACGTACACGTTGTCTTCCCCATTAGAATGCCCATTCCACCAAAACAGGGGTAGTTTCTCTTTTATCTTAGAAGATAGTAAGAGCTTAATAAATGCTTCTTGATCGACTGATTTAATGTTCATAATTTTATCCTCTTGCTAATCCCTTTGCAACCTTGGGATTTATTTCACCTCTGGATGTCTCTATTTCCATGCCTCTAAAATAGACCAAGCAACTTCAGTAAAGCATGATATGAATCAGTGGTGTAAAACTCAAATGGAAACAGGGGTCATTAGAATCCCCGTAACCACATGCTCACTTAGAAAATCACATATCAACATTATCTTTGTTCTATTGTGTTTTTTAAAAAAGGATTTGTTAAATGTTTCCCAATCACATTTTAATCTGGCTTTTCAACACTTGGGAGTATTGCAGGTATGACACTTGTGATAGGGGTCACCTAATTTCTCTGGGACTTAGTTCTCTGAAAGGCACAATTAGCTCATAACAGAGGGATCTCCTGACATGACCTGGAAAGCAGAGCAGTTACAAAACACTTCCTTATGAACCCAGGGTATCCTCTTCCATAAATACACACAATGTCAGTGGGAAAAGTGAACAAACATAACATATACTATGTGAGAGGTGCCACTGCAGAGAGTCCGTGTGGCCATGGTAACTCAAATCTCCAGCACATAAGGCCCACATATTTTCTCATGATGGCTCCTCATTTCTCTACTGGTTGAGTCATTCTGCTAGATTTACTGGGCACTTCATCTATGCTGTTTGGTCACAATATTCTTGTCTCTAGTCTTGGTCTAAGCTGAAATCCTGGTCCAGGGTGCCATTATGTTCTTTTGGAAGGAAGCAGAGACCATACTTCAGATTGCTGACTGACTAGCAAAGCCACAGAAAGCTTTCAGCCCTTAGGCTTCCCATCTGCTAAGCAGGGCCCCAGTTCCAGGCACCAAGCTCACTTTCCCTTATAGTATACCCTGTTTCACCGCATACTCATTATAGATTTTATGCCAAATTTTTTTTTTTGCAAATAAGGGGAGTGGCTCTTCCCTTGAGCCATCCTAGGCAATCATTTAAAATGGTGAGGTACTCTCTTGATCCAGAGAACCCCACAAAATCATGCAAGTGAAAGGGTTCAAATCTCCAGGTCCACTTTAAGAACACCTGTGAAACAGACCAAGCTATCAAGGACATGCATATCCAAAAAGCTACCAAGTATTTGAAAGATGTCACATTGAAGAAACAATGTGTTCCCTTCCATCGATATAATGGTGGAGTTGGCGGGTGTGCCCAGGCTAAGCAATGGGGTTGGACACAGGGTCGGTGGCCCAAAAAGAGGGCTAAATTCTTGCTGCATATGCTTAAAAATGCAGAGAGTAACGCAGAACAGAAGGGTTTGGATGTGGATTCTCTTGTTGTTGAGCATGTCCAGGTTAACAAGGCTCCCAAAATGCCACAGTGTACTTACAGGGCTCATGGTCAAATCAACCCATACATGAGTTCTCCTTGCCATATTGAGATGATACTTACTGAAAAGGAATAAGTTGTTCCTAAACCAGAAGAGGAAGTTTCTCAAAAGAAAAAAATATCCCAGAAGAAACTGAAGAAACAAAAGCTTATGGCCCAGGAGTAAATAGATCATTAGAGTGTAAATAAAAGTGAAATGAAAACATTTGTTACAGTAAAAAAAAAAGGGGGGGGTGCAATTGTTATGTGAAGCTTTTTTTAAAAAATTGTCCCAGTATTACTTAAAAATCATTTGTTACTAAACTGTCTTTGGTGTGAGATTAAGCCCATGGTCAGAAAGAAATGCTTCACACGTTAATGTATCACTCTCAGATGAACTGTACAGTTTAGCTAGCCCAGGAAGATGCAGCATGTGTTACCATATCACATGACTTGCTCATGGCAGCTTTGCCTACCCACCTGCTCCTCTTGCACCTAAGGCTCGTCATTGGGTTGAGTGACAACACTGTTAGTACTGAGCATTCTAAACTGGAATATACTGACAATGCACCTGCAGTGAGAATTCTAGAATCAGGACTCACAATGCACGAGAGATAAATGCATATCCATATGCCCCTGGTGAATACATTGCTGCTCTGTTTACCTTTTAAGCAGCGTGATGAACAGAATTATACCATGTGACAAGTATGTGATGAAAGGTCATAAATTTTTGGACAAAAACCAGGGTGTGACAATTATGTGGTGAGAACTGAAGTTGTCTCTGCTCAGTTGGAATAGCAGGACAGGGTCTTTTCCTCTTCTAAACCCCTCAGTCTACCTTTCTCCCTCTCCAAGGAGTGGGCAGAGTGGAACAAGTCTAAATTGTCATTGTCAGTCTTGACCTTTTCATATGCAAATGGACTGTTCTCTTTCATATACTTTACAAGCTATGAATTTGTCCACTCTAAGTCTGAAACGGGGCTGCCCTTAGACCTCGTTGTCTCTGTTACCTGTCCCTCAATCCAGCAAGAAAGAGGCTTTGTCTCATACCGTTACATTATCTTAATACTTTAGGCTATATTGTACTCCACAAAGTCCTATTCTGCTTGCTTTTCATAGCCTGAAACTGACCATGTATTTTGAAGTCTATGTTAATAGAGTGCAAGTTTTAGCAGATTCTGCCATGTTGTAAAGGATTTGATTAATTTTAGCAACAATCTTTTTTTGCTTTTCCAATACTTACCTAGCTAATCACAGAGGGTCTTATCAATAGTAGGTTAGTCACTTGGTAATGGCAACCTGAAAAGCTAAGAAATCTACAAAAGGATCCTCAGTCCTACATGGTTCCCTTCCTCTTCTGCAGTGAGATTAGAGTAGTAGAAAATGTGGCAGTGAATGCTAAGGATTACATCATTTTTAGACCATCTGTAAGCTTTAACTTCGTGAAGCTGGTAGAGTAGTGGACTTGGAACCAGAAAGGCTCATCTTCATGAGTTCAAATCTGGCCTTGGGCAATTATTAGCTGTGTTACCCTGGGCAACTCACCTAACCCTGTTTGCCTCATTTTCATCATCTGTAAAATGAGCTGGAGAAGGAAATGACAAATCACTCCAGTATCTCTGCCAAGAAAACTCCAATTGAGGTCACAAAGAGTCTGACATGACTGAAAACCAATTGAGAAACTTTAACTTAACACTGAGAACACCAAACATGTGCTCTTTGTCCAATGACTCATAAGTGGACATACTATTAGAGAAACTAAGTTATATCAGTATTAATATTCTCACTATAAATGAAGCCAGAAGGGGTGGCTAGGTGGCGTAGTGAGTAAAGCACCGGCCACAGAGTCAGGAGGACCTGAGTTCAATTCCGGCCTCAGACATTAACACTCACACAAAGAAACTAGCCAGGTAACCTTGGGCAAGTTACTTAACCCCAATTGCCCTCCAAAATGCAAAAAAGAAAAAAAAAGAAAAAAAAAAGAAGCCAAAAGTCAATTTCCTTACAAAAGGAAATTGTAGTTAAATGGAAAGATGGCTCACAGGTCCTATTTGGAAAGGCAAATATAGGGATCACTGGAGTTGGTTTGACACTACAACCAAAGGCAGAAATATGTATTTCATGGGACATTTATTAGTTTTACATTAGAGCACTCATGATTAGCATTTGTAAAATGAAAGTGATTGCTATTTACATTCCCACATTAAAATAGATAAAACCATATAAAATTAGTACTAAATGACTTCAATGTGAAGGTGGGCATAAGGCATTCCCAAAAATATTTTAGAAACTACATATCAAGAGTAAGAAATTAAAGAAATCAAAGATTTGTAGACTTATACACAGAAAACTCACTTATATCTTTAGGAAGAAAGTTTGGAAGTACTAGAAAAAGGAAGCACTGACTGTCACAACACATGAAATTCAAGAAAAGGAGAGGAAATAACTGTGAAAATCATCTGTTCATGCACAACAGCCCATTCATTTGTTACATCAAAGATAAAAATCAATAACAAGTCAGAAAAATAAAGCTGAAATGATAGAGCATGCAATTAAAGTTAACTCCAATTTGATCTAGTTAAGTTAGCTATTGACATTTTAAAAATGAGAGTTTAATAAAAAAAAAAAACAACAACCAGATATCAACACAAACAACCACTATCACCTAAGGAAGTTTTTAGTAAATGTAAATCAGTTGCCACAACAATGAGACCAGAAAAACCTAGAAATCATCTCAACAAGCACATACTTAATCTCCTTGCCAAGCTGAGCAATATGGTAGTTGAGGGCAAGTTTAGAAATGCCATTTGTAAATCTTAGAGAGGAAGATGGTGGAATTTATGAGTAGGATCATCTCATAAAACAATTGTAAGACTGGCAGAAGAAAAAATATGTCTCTAGAAAGAGAGGTCATCCTGAGGACATTTAAGGATGAAACTCGAAGGAATACAACAAATGATAAATGGTCCAACTATTGTTTTCATCAATAACAATAAAGCCCTCACATTTGGACCTGATAGTCACAGTCTCAGAGGTAAACCTCCAAGTATCCAATGAGCCATTAAAGGCGTTTAGCACTACCATGAGAATGTTCCGCACATATCCCAAACAGGGGAAGCATTCCCTATACAGATTGGGTTTGTTTGCTTGGTTTACTGGTTAAAATAAAAATAATTAAGCAAATTATTGTGTGAGGCATCCTACTACTTTTCTGTCCTTAGAGTCCACTTACAGAGTTTAACCATATATTTTTTTAAGCAATTGGGGTTAAGTAACTTGCTCAAGGTTACACAGCCAGGTATTTCTGGGTGGGTGCTAAGTGTCTGAGCTCGGATTCAATCCCAGGTCATCCCGACTCTGGGGCCAGTGCTCTTATTTGCTGTGCTACCTGGCTGCCCCAACCATATTATTTTTATAGATTTATTATATTGCATTATAGATATGTTGGTCCACTAGAGCACTTTAGACACATGGATGAGTGAACTAGAAACACCTCAGGTACAGAGACTTTTAAAAGAAGGCAAAAAGTGCCAGATTCACAGCTCATCTGTCAATTCTCTGTTGTAAAAGTTTTTGTGATTCCTCAGACTGTTCCCATTCAAGGTACTTCCTAAATTGGCTCCCATCCAATTCTTCAATCTCATCTTTTCTATTCATTCCAGTCAAATTGGATTAAGAGCAGTTTTCCCCAAGTTTCCACATCTATACTTTCCCCCTGGAATTCTATTCCTGGAATGTTTTCCTTTCATAATTTTCATTGTTGTCATCCAACTTTCAAAACCCAACTCAGGTGCATTTCCTCCATGCTCTATTCCCTGATCTTCCCCAATAAGCTGTGATCTCCTCCTCCTCTGAACCTGCTTAGCATTTTGTTTTTATTCCTCTTGAGTAATTTACCACCCATTACCTTGTAATACAGTTATTCTGTGGCTCATCTGCTACTTAAAGGCAGGTTTTATAGGTTTTATTCCTCTTTATATCCCCTGCAGTATTTATTGCATGATGACATGATGATGAAATTAGGAAACAATGATGATCATGAAGAATGTTTCCATTTCATAGTATGTGTTCAATTTAGTAGATTGATGGGGTTGAGGGGTGGGAGAGACAGTAAAGGGTTCCTAACCTTACTGTTTATGGGAAGAACTTTTCTAACATTAGTCTCACTTCTATTTTTTCCACCAAACTCAGTCCTAATTTATTGGGGGTAGGAGTGACCTGGGGCAGAGAAGGATCTTTCTGTCTTTGTTTTAATGGTAATTTATAATATTGAATTCCCTCATATTCATCCTGCTTTCCATTCTCCCAATAGAACATAATGGTAATGCTTTGGCTGCCATGAAAAGAATGTTTTTGCTAAGGGTGCCCATTAATTAGAAAGCAGAACACTCTTGTTGGTGAGGGTGATTATCATGACCAGACAAGAGCCATTAACAAAATGGAGAGTGTCATCTTCAGAGCACAAATATTTTCTCTAACTATAATACACTCTTAAGGGGATCTTAAGTGTGTGGGTATTGTCACCAGCACTTCCAACCACACTACCAGTCATTTTTTATTACTGCTAGAGAGAGGAATGGGGACAGAGAGAGAGAGAGAGAGAGAGAGAGAGAGAGAGAGAGAGAGAGAGAGAATCTTAGCTGTATGGCCTATTGTACTTTACTCTTCGATGAAAGAAATCCCTCAAATTTATTACCATGAGCTCTCCTTAAGTTTTGTCAGACAAGGTCCCAAAAAATCCCAGAAAGGTTGTTTGAAATTTTTTCTTTTTCCTCCCCAGGATGAAATATTTTTAAAAATTAATTCATTTTGTTTTAATTTGTTCTTTCCCCCTGATTTTCTCTTTTTTGTTAAGGCCCTAGTGGAACAGAAGATGGGTTTGTAGGCCTGAATTGGTCGGATTGTTTCACATCATCAGCCTATTCATGCTCTCCCCTCCCCTGTTGTAAAACACCAGCTATTGCCAGTGACACAGTGGGGGCATTGTGAGGCACACTATACCACCCAGATTTTACCTCAGCGCTCTCCGATCCCTTCTTTTTGTTTCCAGTCAAAAGAAAGCAATTGCTCAGGGGATGGGAGGGGGTGTTCCTATTGCTTCCACTAACACAGAGGTTAAAGGAAAGATTGATGGGAGAAAGTTCACCTAGAAAACCAGGATAAATTTCTTGCCGGCCAAGGCCAGTTGTCCCATTGTCCTGGGGCCATGTTTTTTGTTAATTATCTCTCACTCTCTCCTTTTATCGAGGAAACTGGCAGCAAAGCATGGAGAAAGGAACAGGATATAGGGGTCAGGGGGTCCTGTTGGGCCACCTAGGTGTTCCATTTTAAATACTAAGGGTGGGTTAGGCTCAGGGTGAGTTGGCTTAGGGGTTGGGGGGGTGGTGACCATCCCAATAATAACTTATCTGATCCTATAATTTATGGTGAAAACTACACCACCCCTCCAACACCCATTTCCATCTCCCAAGTTTCTGTTTCATACCTCCCTCACCACACTATCCCACCCCTGATTTTAATCTCCATAGGACTACAAGGGAACTTTTTTGAAGAAGAAAAAAAAGGAGAGGGAATAAAACTTGGTCCAAAGGAGAAGATGTTGTCAAGGAAATAAACCTTAGTGAGAGTAGGCATTAAACACACAGCTGCTAAATTTGGCCAGGCCTTAGACACTGGTGGTAATGACAATGATTCTTAGTGGCAGCACACCAGATCTAAACATAAATGGGGCTCTGCCTGAAAGGGGAGGAAATGGAACAAAACAGTTCCTTGGGTACCACTGGCAGAGGAATAACATCAATTTCAGTTTTAAAAAGGCCAAAGAATCCCCCTGTTTCCCCACATTAGTGAAAGCAAATTCATAACGGGCCAACAAAGTACCTTTGAAACGCAGCTGCACCCCACTAACACTCTGCCTTTTTCCACCCAGAGAGACAGCCCTGTCTTAACCAGAAAGAAGGGGGAAAAGAAAAAAAAAACTATTGAAAAAGCTACCAGAGACTGTAAAGAAGGAGGGGAGGGCAGTGGCTGTGGGGTAGGGAACTGTTGGGGGAGAATGTGTTCATCTTGGCAGATGCAAATGATAAGCTCTACCTAATATAATGCAATCTTCTTTTTCTCCTTCTGAGGAGAGGCCCATAGGGAATGGCTGCCCAGATTCTCAGGAGAGGGGCTGTTCTTTGGGACATCTGTTGGCCAATGGCATCCATGGGGGCTGGGAAGGGCATCTGGGAAGGGATCTGGGAATTAAGTTCAGACCTTGGAGGTGCTGTACCTTTGGATCACAGCAGGATTTGAACAGTACCTCTGAGGAGGAGAGGGTGTCAGCTGCTTCCTCTTAGGGAGAGGGCTTCAAGGGAGGAATTGTATAGTTTAGTAATGAGATCTTCTTGTATTAAAGTTAACAAGGGGAAAACCTAACAGTCCTTTGAGGTTGCAGTATGTCTCAGAAAAAAGCCCAAATATCATTGGACCAGATGACAATTCCAACAAAACCAGTCTCCCCACTTTAAGTGGTGACCCACAAATGGGTTTGGGGCGAATTAGTCAACACAGGTACAATCACTAATGTCAGGTGACCTTCTCAAAGATAGTCAGGGAATATTTACTTTTCAAGATCTTGGGGATAGATCATGAAAGGAGTGGGCATAGAGAATAGTAAATACCTGGAAGACAATGCCCTTTATTGCTACTTCTGGGGTCAAGGAAAGTCTCATCCTAAGTTTGGCCCCTGTCTAATGTGGGTAGTGGCACTATTCACCCTCCTTTCCACAGAATTTGAGAATTGAGAGAGCTTAGACAAGATCTAGTCCAATGCTCTCATTTTACTGGTGAAGTAACTGAAAGTAAAGAAGAAAAGTGACTTATCAAAGGTCATGCAGCTAATAAGTAACAAAACCAGGATGGGAACCTAGGGCTTACAATCTCATGGTACAGCAGAAAGCACAATGGCCTGGGAATCAGAGGCTCTGGGTTAAAATCTTGCCTAGTATATGTCTTACCTGTGTAACTTTGAGCAAGACCCTGTTTCCTCATCTGTAAAATGGGGTGGTAAGTGGGAGTGGGTGGACTAAAGTGCCTTCCATCTCTATCTATATTAATGATGCTAAGATCTCCCCACAATATCATGCTATCTCTCCAACACCTTCAACTAAAACTAATTAGGCACAGATGGGGTAGATAACTCAAGGTGCTTCCCCTCTCTTCCTACCTGATCTTCAAGCTGTGCCCTAGCTGAAAGCCACTGATCTGGTTTTGTATGACACCTTATATTAAAAGTGTCCAATTCCCTTTTTTTCCTGATGCAACTGCTGGAATAAACTTGGAAATTATATTGGTTCTTTGTGTCTGTTATCTTTCTAGATGATTTGGGGGGGGGTGTCACACAGAATTTGGTGATCCAAATAGCCAGTTATCCAATTATTTCCATATTAACTTCTCTAGAGAAGAATGAATATGTAAGAGCAACAGGAGGGGAAGGAGAAATAAAGATCCATGATACACTGGGAGAGAGGCAGGAGAAAATGAGGATCAAGGAGGTGCCAAGTTCTGAATTGGGCTTTGACAATGATGGATTCTCTCTTTGGTGTTGAACAAGGCACTTACCAGCATGCAGCAGCGGGCCCCTCACTTAAACAATTCCTCACTTTGCACTAAAGGTCTACTCTGGGGAAGTTACTGAGTCTCTTTCTTCAGCCTGCCCTGTTACTTGACCTTCCTATCTCCCCACTCTTCCAGGTCTGGAGTATCAGGGATAAAGTAGCATGATGCTTTCTGACAATTCCTGTGTAGCAGTCAAGAATTCCAGCTTGGTCTTAACTCTCACTCAAATGGGGAGAGCCATCAGTTAAGTCATGAGATGGCAGGTAAAAATGCTACCATTCACCATACCCTCTCATTCCAGAGTCTCATTCCAGGCATGTCATCTCATGCTAGATTCTCCCAGGTATAGTGACTCCCTTCCCCTTTTTCTCTGCCCTATTTTCCAATATCCACTGTTGGAGGTATTTTCTACTGGCCATAATGAGTCTGAATCTACAATCATAAGATTTCAGCCCTGACTTTGGATCCAGGAACACAAAGTCGCTACTGATCTTTCTGTGCATTTCTCTCACTTCCACTATTTTGAATGTGGTACCATAAAGTGTAAAGCTCATTATTTCTATTTCTCATCTACTCATGGATGTGGATATCTGCTGCTCCTATGAGATAGGGGGCTTACAAGAAGAGCATCGCCATTCCTTTGGTCTATTTATATCCCAACAAAGAATAAGGGAGCTCTTCCTGAACTATTTGTTTGGGTATCCATCTAGGATTTAGATACACTATCGTGTACTTCCAATAAATAATCTGGTTATGCCACTCATCAGCTTAAGAAACTTCAGTGGTTCCCTAATACCTGTAGGATAGACTACAAACTTTTCTGTTTAATATTTAAACCTTTCATAGTCTCTTTCCACCCTGCCTTTCCAGACTGATTCTATAATATTACTCTTAACAAACTGCATTTTGGCCAAAGTCTCCACTTCAGGACATTGCCTCTCCCACCTCCATATCTTTAAAGAGGCTATCCTCCATGCCTGGGAGGATGATGATGATGATGATACCTACCGTTTATATTGCACTTAGGTTTGCAAAGAATTCTACATATGTTGCCTCATTCAATCCTCCCAGCAAACCTGAGAAGTAGGTATTATTGTTTTACAGATGAGGAAGCTGGGGCTAGGGTCACACTGTCAGTAAGCATCTGAGGTGAAACTTGAACTCAGATCCAGCTCCAAGCCTAACACTGGGTCTGCCATGCCACCTAGACTCTTCTGTCTCTTTACTTCTACCTGTTAGGAGTCATAACTCCCTTTAAATACCCCCTTCCTGCTTGAGATCTTTCCTGATACTGACGTTATTAGTTCTTCCCACTTGCCACCCCACTTTACTTATATATAAAACCATAGATTTAGATCAGAAAAACTTAGAACATATAAATACAATGTTCACATTTTACATATGAAGAAACTGAGGCAGGGGCATTAAGTGGCTTAGCAAGTGGGATCTGAACTCAAGTCATCTAATAGAACAACTTTCCACTATTTGGAGCCACCTCTGTATCAGGGCACAGCTGGGTTTCCTTTATTAGAAAGGACTAAGGTTCTTAAGTACAAGGGCTGTTTTGTTTTTTCCTGTGAATCTGTGTGCCTAGCTCAGTGCCTTGTACATAGAGGGTAATTCTAATAACTGCTTGTCTGTGCTGGTCCATGAAGCCACCAAATCCCTCTCCAGAGGTGCTTCATTCAGAGAACAGTATTTGGACAAGGCCATTTGAAATGATATTCAGTAATGATTTCATACTTATTTACAAAGTCACAACCTGGAACACTCTCCCTCCTCACCTCTCCCTCCTCACCTCTTCCTCCTCACCTCTCCCTCTTGGTTTCAATGGCCTTCTTCATGGTGTTGTTTGTCCCTTTTGTCAGAAAGGACCAATGGCAGCACGGGGTGATGTCTTGACTTGTGCATGGATTGAGTTTAAGTGGGGCAGAGTTGCACAGAGTAGTCAGCCTCACTCTCTCTTCCAGAGACATAGAAGTCCAGTGACAGGACAAAAGTCAGGATGACTGGTGATGGTCTGGATGCAGTGGATGACTTCAGCATCCTCAATGTCTCACCAAGCTCTGAGCACTCCACTGCACCTGCTTCAGCTGCCTTCATGACCATCAGAACAAATTATTCTCACCTGCCCATTCGGAAGAGGAAAGTCTTCACATGCTTGGGCAGACACCCTCCACTCACTGATGGGTTGGAGGCCTGTCAGTGACCTGCAACCTGATGTAGTCTGTTCACTGAGATGGTTTATCGACTGTGGCCACTGCTCATGTTACAGGTTCTTGGAGCCAGAGGTGAGAGTTGAGTGACAGGTAAACACCAAAGATGGATGAGCAGGCCTGGAAAGGGCACACAAGCCCTCATATCAGAGGTGCTAGTCCTCACTGAACACCTTATAACACCTCACTGGCCTCCTTCAAATCCTACCTTCTGCAAGGTTCTTCTAGTCCTGCTCCCTCTTCCCCCTTTGCCTCTCCTCTGAGAACACCAACTATTTATACTGTTTGTATCTTGTCGTTACCTCCTTGTTTGGATTCCCAGCCCCTTCACCCATTAGAATGGGAGCTCCTTGATCTCAGGAGCCTTATTTGGGGGGGGGCAGTTATATCCCAACACTTAGGGAATAGCCAGGCATAGAGTAAATTCTTAGTAAATATGTCATAAATAGAGGGGGAACTGAATGATGGAGAGAGTTCCTACACCAGAAGTTCCCTATGCTGGCTTAGTTAAAAACAAAAGGTGAGTGAAATAATAAAATTGCTTATTAAGGGCAAAGATGATTTCATGCCTGTATTTGTATCCTCCAGCAATTATCTAATGTTTTTTGAAGGAAGGAAATAAACATTTATTAAGTGTACTTTACCAAAACTATCTCATTTGATCCTTATATCCCTGGGAGGTAGGTGCTGTTAGTAAGTCCATTTTACAATTAGTAAAAGTAAGGTCAAAAGCATTCAAAGGTTAGTTGACCTGCTCTGGGTCATATAGCTACTAACTAGTGGAGGTCACATTTGAACTCAGATCTTCTTGATTTCAGAGCCCCAGCTCTATCCACTAGATAGATCCATCTAGATGCTTGAATTGAATTGATGATTCATTCTCCTAGTGAGGTACTCAAAATGCAACTAGTATTCATGTCTTATCACAAAAATTGTTGATAATATTTCAGAGTTTTCTCACCCTTTTACTAGAGGCTGCTACATGTATACATACTCTGAAACCAAGGACTGATGATTTATTGTTCTTTTGCTTGCTTGCTTACATCTTGGGGTACGTGGCTTCTCAGGGGTACACCACCAGTCATGAATCCACAGGTTGTGGACTACTTGATTCAGGGAAGAATTTCAAGGTTTCAATTATACAATTATGCCAAATGATTCTCCTAGGGGTTGAAGGTAACCAATTCCACTCAATTATAAAATATTATTTATTTAGTACCTTCTAGTGCAAGGCACTTGCTGAGGAAACAAAAAAATGAAATGAGGCATTCCTTGTCTTCAGCAAGTTTCTAGTCTGATAGGGGATAAGACACATGAACAGCAGTGTACACAGTGCCTTATGCTATTAGGTATTTGGTGTTTATTGCATGGAATTGAGGGAAATCACTCTAATGAAAGGTAACAAGTGAAATGTGCAAAGGACTTGTCTGGGGGAAAATTCTATATGAAATCTGAAGAGGGAGAGTACTTTTTTATCATAAAGAGTAAGAAAATATTGTTTTTCATGCAAAAGAAGAGTGTATTTCAGAGCTCACTGCACAGATAATGACAATTTTTCATAGAACTGATATTTGATTTTATAAAAGAAGACAGTACCATGTCTTGTCTGCAACAGTGGGGGAAGCTAGACAATGCCAGTGTTGTGAGTGAGGGGAGACAAAGAGCAGTCGCGTGTTGGGAGGAGGCTGCTTCTTGGCCCCCAAACTGATTTAACACTCTTGTCCTTTTTCACTCTATACGAAAGAGACATTTGGATCACTGACTTGAGGTCTGTTCACTGAGAGTACTTCATCAATCAGAGGTCCTGTTGCTGAAACACTGACTGAATGAGCCAAAGAGCCTCTGTGGAGATGATTGTGGGGACCTATGCAAAATGCAAGTGAACAGATGTGAGGTCCCAGATGTGTGATAGCGAGTCTGCTCTTAGCCATGTGGTCCCCAGAAGAGAGATCCACTCCTAAGTGTTCTGTGGGAACAACTCCCCAAAGTTTGAGTATAATAGGCCCATCCTACTTTAAACAGTAAGGCAGAGAGTGTTGGACTCTTGCAATTTTATTATAAGTAGTAAAACCTTATTTACCCAGCTTGAGAATTGTGAGGAGTAAACTCTCCTGGATAGACAAATTTTTCAGAGGACTGAAATTTTAAGAGGCAAAACTTTTATTACTTTAATAATTTTGATAGAAATCTTTCTAAGATGAATTACAGACTTCTCAGACTTCTGAAGAGGAATATATTAAACATGACTTAAAGTTTTGTGGATACTTTAAGATGGCAAGAATATTGGCCTTGACATCAGAAGATCTGAGTTTTTATCTTGGCTCTACTGATTATGGCCCAGATGATTTTTGGACATGTTATTTTAATTTTCTGCACCAATTTGTTGATCTTATTATAAAATATTTTAAGAGTGATAGGTTACCCACTGGATCTCTAAAATCCCCTCCAACCCCTAAGTCTTATAATCAGTTATTATGCTAACACACTTGTGCCCTCAAGGTGAGTAAGGAATTAGTGAGTCAATCAATACACATTTGCTAAGTGCTTAGTACCTATGTGCCAGGAACTAGGCTAAGCACTAGGAATACAAAAAAGGGCAAAAAACAATCTCTGCTTACAAGGAGAGGAGAAATAAGTAAATAACTGAGTCTAGAAAATATAGAACAAGTAGACGGACGGTAATCTTGTTGTTTGTCCTTCATTTTTGAAGAGGGCCAAAGACATCACTGTTGATGCTTTTACTTTTGTGTGAATTGGATTTAAGTGAGGCAAAGTTGCACAAAGTCATCACTTTCACCCTTCTACAATCATCAAAGTTCCGTGGCAAGACAAAAGTCAAGATGACTGGCAATGGATGGCCTGGGATGCAGTGGATAACTGAACAAGCTCCACATCACCTACTTCAGCTGCTTTCACAGCAGTAGGAACAAGCTGTTCACATCCACCCATTTCTCCAGGGGAAGTCTTCACATGCTTGGGGTAGACATCCCTCTAATGCTGGTGGCCACCAAAGGATGCATTGGTGTATTTGCAAGTTCAGAGAGTGACCCCTATTAGCTGAGTTCTACATGATAGTAGGAGTAATGAAAGTGGAGATCTTTTTCCCACTTGCTTTCATTTCCTCCCTCTTGTGTTTTCCTCAGTTTTCTGCCTTTCCTTTTCCCCCAGGTGTCTTGATTGAAAACATTCTGCTTCTCTTTCCCTTCCTGAGGAGCATAAACTGCCATATGGAGTGACCTGTAAGACAGTATTATTTATGGCAGACTTATTCTCACTCCCTCTTTTGAGCGCCCTCCAAAGCCCCATCAACAGTACAAAGACTTTAAAGCCTTGTGTAGGAAAGCAGATCCGACTGATAGAAATGGGAAGAAGTGAACCTAGATGAGGAAGCTAGGTCCTCTGTGAATCCAGGCAAACTTCATTTGATCTCTATCCACCTATGCACAAGATAACATTTATCTATGGTTAAGTCACTGCTTTTGTATATAAAAAACATGATAGAGAATCTGTGACCACATCTATCTGTGATGCTCTAAGATTTTGGAGCAAGTGACCAAAACTACATTAAACCCTAAGACAAAAAAAACCATTTTAAAATTGGAAGATGTCAAGAGGTCTTAAAGCTTATAAAGGAAGCTTAAATTTCTCAGTGTGGGAGAGAACCCCAGAATCTGTAGCAGTAAAGAGATTACCAGTGGATTTTACTTCCCCATACTTTTGACATTGCCTAGGCTCATCAGGGGCAGCTAGGTGGCACAGTAAATAGAGCACCAGACCCAGAGTCAGGAAGACCTGAGTTCAAATCTGACCTCAGACACTTATTAGCTGTGTGACCATGGGCAAATCACTTAACCCTATTTGCTTTTGTTTCCTCAACTGCAAAATGAGCTGGAGAAGGAAATAGCAAACCATTCCAGTATGTTTGCCAAGAAAACCCCAAATGAGGTCACTAAGAGCTGGACACGACTGAACAGCAACAAGGCTCATTAGCATAAGATATGAAGGCTGAGGTTAAAGAAAGTTCTAATTAATCAAAATGCACTTAAATTATATTTCCACTTTGTTTATCAATTTTAAAAACTCTCAGAAGTATACCTTTAATTTGGGAGTTGTGAGATTTTAGTTTCAGATTAATGTTATCATATAGGGCTTCACCCTGTATCCTGCTTTGAATAAATAATCCTTATTAATATGTGTATTTGCTTAAGTCTAAAAGGGGACTTTTGAAATCTGAACAGGTCTTTATAAAAAAATACTCACCTGTAACTTACTAAAATTCAACCACTAGGGTACACATAGACCTCTCTTCTCCCACTCAAATGGACCATTAATGGCTATTCTCTGACCAGAATTGGGGTGAGTGGGTGGGAAACATTATTTACTGTTCATAGATTGAGATCTCAAATTGCAGAGCTGCCTCGACCTTACTCTTTCTCAGTCCTCTCCCCTTATCACAAACATTTTCTCTATACATAGTCCTTCATTTTAATTTCCTTCTCTCATCTCACATGACCACCACACTACTTCAGGCCCTCATCATCTTTCACGTGGACTAGTATAATATCCTTCCAGTTGACTTCTCTGCTTCCAGTTTCTTCCATGTCCAATCAATCATTCACACAATTACCAAAATAATATTCCTAAAATAAATAAATATATATATATATATATATATATATATGACCTTGTCATTCCCATGCTCCAAAGTGGCTTTCTTGCCAGTTAGATGGCACAGTGGATAGAGCTCCAGCCCTGAAGTCAGAAGGACCTTAAGTTCAAATCTGGCCTCAGACACTTGATAGCTGTGTGACCCTGGGCAACTCGCTTAACCCCTATTAGAAGAAGAAGAAGAAGAAGAAGAAGAAGAAGAAGAAGAAGAAGAAGAAGAAGAAGAAGAAGAAGAAGAAGAAGAAGAAGAAGAAGAAGAAGAAG
>NW_027187374.1:6876783-6892799 GCF_028583685.1 Petaurus breviceps papuanus | reverse complement strand
AGAAGAAGAAGAAGGAGGAGGAGGAGGAGGAGGAGGAGGAGGAGGAGAAGGGAGAAGGAGGAGAAGGAGGAGGAGGAGGAGGAGAAGAAGGAGAAGAAGGAGAAGAAGAAGAAGAAAGAAGAAGAAGAAGAAGAAGAAGAAGAAGAAGAAGAAGAAGAAGAAGAAGAAGAAGAAGAAAGAAGAAGAAGAAGAAATGAGGACCTATGGCCCAGAGAGTTGAAATGACTTGCCCAATGTCACACATAAAGTCAGTCAGGATTTAAACCCTAGTCTTCTATAAAGCGCAGATCTGACCATAGCCCTCCCCTGCTCAAGCAATAATCATTATTAATAAGCATTCCTACTACCATTGTGTCAAGCACTGTGACAGGTATCCAAGAAGCTCTAGTCACTCTTAAAGATAAAATACAAACTACTTTATTTGTTTTTGAAAGCATTATACACCTCGGGTCCCAGCCTACCTTTCTAGGCTTGTTGCACATTAGTCTTCTTCAGCCAGTCAACATTCCAGCCAAACTGGCCTGCTTGTATTTCCTGTATGCATTGTCTCATCTCCTTTGTCCTTGTTTTTATACATTCTAAGTGATAAAGGAATCGAGCTGAAGGTACCCCCTCTAGTCATATACACTTTTCCTATACATGCAGTAGACTCAGCTTTGGAGTATGAGAATCCTAGGAGGCATCTACAAAATTATTTTTAAAAAAACTTTAAAACACTTTCTGAAAAAAAGTGAAGCATTTCAAAATTATAGTTCTTGGCTTTAGGAATATTATAGATGCTTCCATTTAAGTATTCTGTGTTTCTGGAGGTCCTTTTCTCCTTCTAACAAGCTTGAAGTTCTTTCTACATAAATACAATCTAATATAACCCTGACAATATTGCTGTTAAGACAATGACTTTCTAATGTTTTTGGTCAGGATGAAACATTTGAGGTGCTAAGGACATCACTACTGAAGGTAAGAACTGAACCACAGACATGTGTCTCCCTGTCCAGGGCTCTGGCCATAATTGTCAATGAAACAACATTCTTGTATCAAGCACTATGGCTAAGTGCTAAAGATACAACTAAAATGAATGAAGTAATTCCTATCTGCAAGGAGCATATATTCTAATAAAGTAGACAACAAATGCATATATACCTTCATAGAGATAGAAAACATAGAAATATAAAAATACATAAACATAAAGCAGATATAGATAAATGCAAATTAGTTGAATACAAGGTAGTTTGGGTAGAAGGGTATTAGCAGCTGGGGTAGGGGTGGGGATCAGGAAAGACTTGATGGAAAGTAGTGCTTAACCTGTGTCTTGAAGGAATAGAAGGATTCTGTGAGGTAGAGGTAAGGAGCACCACATTCCAGGATGAGGGAAGGCTGGTCCAAAGGCATGGAAATATGTAGCATATGAGAACAGAAAGAGGGCTTGTTTGGTTCAACCACAACATGTAGGAGGGGAATTAATATCCAATGAAGATAGAAAGATGGTTGAGGACAGATTGTAAAGGGCCAGAGTAGAGAGAGAATTGAGAGAAAGAGATCACTGGGGTGGTCATTGCAATCATCTAGACAAGAGGTGAAGAGTTAGGTAAGATGGTAACCATGGGAATAGAGACAATGTTCTGAGTGATGGTAGTAGTAGTAGTGAGTAGTACTATCACTAGTAGTAGTGAGTGACAGTAAAGTTCAAAGATTTTCCAGGTGAGGACAGTGAGTTATAGGAGTGAGGGATCTCCTAAAGTGTTCCCTGGGCTTTTGTAAGAGCAAGTATCCTAGCATACCCAGGATGGCTACTAGCACAGGTTCTTTGATCTGCTTTCCTAAAGGAAAGCAAATCAAAAATGGTTAACAATCTTACTTTAATCAAACATATATATAAATTTACTTAGTTCAGGGGAAAAAGTCAGCACCTTGAACTTCAGAAAATACAAACAAATTACAACCAGATAAAAAATATGGAAAGAGTCAGGGCGGCCAGGTGGCTCAGTGAGTAAGAGCACCGGCTCCAGTGTTGGGATGACCTGGGGATCAAATCTGGGCTCAGATACTTAGCACCACACCCAGAAATAACTGGCCGTGTAACCTTGAGCAAGTTACTTAACACTGATTGCTTAAAAAAAAAATATGGACAGAGGAAATAACACAATTCAACAGACCAACAGACTGGATGGACAGACCTCTGCAACCCCAAGGCTGATCTAGCTTATACAAGGAGATAACAAAGAGAAACAGAAAAAAAGTGAGAGCATCATGTTGGTCCATAAAGCCGGAAGGGTTCTCAAAGGCAGAATATACTCATGTATAGTACTATGATAGTACTAAAAATGTCTTCTCTTCGCTTTTACCAGACTCCCCCCTCTCTCTCCCCCACTGCAAATGTTCTGAAATACAATCGAAGCAAAGTCCTAATTTGCTCCTACTAGGTTTGTGGAGCTCCTCCCTCCCCCTGCCCCCTGGGCCTTTCTTTTTCCCTGTGAGGGCTATAGTTTTATTTCCCTGGAAACTTCCATTTGCTCTTTAGACTAACAAAGGCAGTGTACTGTAAATGGAGTCAGTAGATGGAGGTTTTAACCCCAGCTTAGCATCTAGCAAGGTGTGTGACTCTAGGCAAGCCACCATAATTTCTCTTATCTGCAATAAGATAGGGTGTATACCAGAATCTAGAATTCTAGGATAATATCATTTTCTTTGGCTCTTTTGTTTAATGGGATATTTTGCACCCTAGGGGCAGCTGAGTGGCACAGTGGATAGAGAATGTTTGGCTTGGAGTCAGTAAGACCTGAGTTCAAATCAAGACTCAGACACTAGCTGTGCGACCTTGGGCAAGTCATAGTTCTTGAAAATTCTAAAGCTACCAGTAGGTGACAACTTTGTGTGATGACTTTGGCTCTGTGGAGACTGTACACCTGGTGCTGCAGCCCTGTGGCCTCACTCTTCCTTCTGAACAGTCCTTGCTATTGATTCTGCCTTCTTCAGAAGACAACACAGCCCAGACTGAATGTCTTGGGCACTGTCTTACCTACCTGGCTCTGCTATTCACTGCCACATGGGCTCTGGCTCACCATGCCTGTATTCTAAGCATGGCATGTGGCCAGCACTACCTATTGAACAGGGTATTTTATATTAGACAGGCTATTGAAGACTACAACAATGTTCCAGGCTCTTGCCATAGGTTCACCATGGATAGGGAAGTAGGATGGGAAAGGAAAGTCCTATTTGTAGTAGGTCAATAAATGGAGAATAGGCTTCTACCTAGAGAGTCTATTTCTAACTACTCCTCTTCTGTGGGAGAGCAGGCTTCATGGACAGATTCTGAAGGAAGGTGATTAGGGATAATATAGAAGGAACATCTGCTCATCCCAACACAGGGTGGAATGTGGAAGAACTACTCCCTGCATCCCCAGCATGAAGGGGTAGTGTTCTTAACTCAGAGGACCTGGTGGAACTTATTCATTCCCTGTTGTCATCTCAATACACAGTCAAATGCCATAGATTTGAGGCCTGGGAGTGAGGATGGGCTTCTACATCCTGGAGTACCTCTTAGGTTAACTTACTGCCAGTAAAATTGAGTGGTTCCAATCAAAAAACTTAATCCAGTATCTTAGAAACCATCACCATCACCTTGGAAAAGTAATTCAAACTCTCTGTGCCTCAGTTTCCAAAATGTAGGATTTCAACCAGATGGCTTGTCAGTTCACTTCTAACCCTAAATCCAGGATCTTGTGATCATCTTATCACCAGCAAATCTGTACTGAGGATCTACTATACTAGATTTAAACTAGATATTAGAGACGCAAAGAGCTATAAAATATGTTGCCTGCCCTCTCAGGCATGCTTCAATTCTAATTCAAAGGACAGACAACAGGACAAGGTAGTCTGTATTGAGTGACAAAAAGATGAGAACAGCATGAAATAGAATGTTGGAATATTGTCGTTTATTGAAAAAAAAAATAACCATTATAAAGGAAGTACAAACTGTGAGTCAGTAATATCAGTCTGAAATCCAAAGGAACTGAATACCTACTTATGTGGCAGGTACTGAACATACAAAGACAGAAACACAATGATCCTTTCCTCAAGCAATTTCTGTTCTCCCATGGAAAGATGGTTTCTACCAAGTAAGTACAAAGTTATACCAAATAATTCAGAGACTAAGGCCTCAGGAGGTGGCACCTATTCTCACAGGTCTGCAATCTGGAAAGGCCATTTCTCTGATTGTTTCCTCAGTGGCAGACCCACTGCCCTGCAATTGCATTTGTCATTGTTTTTTATGAAACCCATACTCATTTCGAGTATGGCTGTTTTTATCCCGCTATTGTCACTGCTACCAGGCAAGCAGGGCATAGCAAGCCGTTCCTTCCATTTAGTTAATAGTCCATGGACTATTCTAGAGATGCTAGTTTGTCATGGAAAGAGGCTGAATTGTTTGTTTAACAGTCAAGTGACAAATTATTTAATTAGCACATATGTCATTTGTCTCCACAGCTGCGTTCCTCCAACTAATTGCAAAGCAGCCTTAATTTATTGTAGATATATTGCTCCCTGATGCTAACATGATAATTACACAGTTCCATTGTGCCTCTGCACTGAGTTTAAAAATGAGAGTGATTCCACCACATGGGGAAAATCATACTGCCCAGACAAGCACACAGTCACTCTCCCTAACTGCTCAAGAAGTACTCACCAAAGCTGTACCTCTTTGAAATTTTCCCTTAAATTTGTAGGATCAAAGAATCGACAGATTCATTTAATAAAGTGTGTTCCAATGGCCTTCCATCCAAGTCCGTTTTCATATCCCCACCTACTGGATAAATTGCAACATGTAACTGTAGAGCTTTCCCTCCTTTGGAATCTCTTGCCCGCCACTGACTCACAATGGAAAACTTTTCCTTTCTCACTAATAAGATTTACATTATGGGCCAACAAAGGGAAAGTCTTTTGAGCAATGTGTCCTGGTGTGGGACAAATTCCTGAGGCTATCTGGGCTTTTAGAAACTTATTAACAAACAACAATGATTAAAAAAAAATACTTATACAATATCCCTGAGTACAGTAGTAGATAGTGGTGGTACTGAAGGAATTCTGAAGTGCTGGGGGGGAGGGAGGTGGTAGAGAGAGAATATGTTGTGAGAGAGGGGAGATGGAGAAAGAAACACACAGAGATGGAGGGAAGGAGGGAGGGAAAGGAAGAGGAAGAGAGAGGAAAGGAGGGAGGAGAGAGAGAGAGTGTGGGTTTATCTGTGAATTTGGGAGGAAGTGGGGCAAGTTGAGAGTGACAGGAGAAAGCTCTGAAAAGGGAGAACTATGAGCTTGGGTGTATTTGCCTTTGGTGAATAGATCCCAGGAGACTTTTGTATTTGTTAAAGACTCAGCTCAGACAAAATTATTCACATCTGTCTAACAGAGAACTGAGGCAGGGAGATCTGTTTAACCTAAAGAGAAGAGCTAGGGCTGTTGCTTCAAAGGGATTTCTTCTCCAGCCCAAGGGACCCAATCACTAACTAGCTCTTTTATTTCTAGACCCTCTAACACTTCTTGTGCTTTATGAACACTGGACACCAAGAGGGACCCACAGTAAAGCTGTAGAATAGGACAAACATTTTAATTTGTGTCTAATTAATACTGTGACTAATAATAATGGGGTCTTTCTTATGAGGTGCTCCAGACAGCATGGCATAGTGGATGGAATGCTGAACTTGCAGTCAGGAAATCCTGGATTCAATTACTGAGTCTGATGCTTACTAAGGATGACCATGGGCAAGTCCCCTAACCTCTCAGAGTCTCAGTTTCCCCATTTGTAAAATAGGGATGATATTTCCTATAGTACCAACTCACAGGGTTATTGTGAGACTCCAATGAAAATACACATTTGTTTTCCCTCTATAGTTCTGCCTGGCCTCTGGTTATATGTGATGGCTCAACAGACATATTAAATTCCACAATAAAAGAGACCCTAGAATATTCTTGGCTACTGCCCAAGCAGCCTCTGCACTGCAGGGATGGTGGCCTGGAGAAAAGGTCCCTTCTCCTCTGAGGGCTAATTTATTCAGCAGGTGATAAATGGAAAAGTAGTTTTTTTTTTGAAATCTTAGATAAGAACATAATATATAAATTTAACACCTTTGACTTGCAATGTTTTTCACAACAGAAAAAAATATATATATATATGCATCTATATATACATACATGTATTTATATATTTTAACTGGAATTCACTATCTCTCAAGGATCCCATAGCCTAGTTAGTTTTGTTTTCTGGACCAATATACCATCCCTTACTGTACTAACTTTTTACAGAGCCCTTTTGGCAGGAATATTTCTATATTTCACTTCAACAACACTTCAACAAACCCCTGGTGGTAATTTGCTGATCTTTCCCCTTAAATGTTGACAGAAACCATCACTTTTGAGTCCTACCATCCAGGAAATTTCCACAGTCTCTCTTCTGGATAAAAGGCTTTATTAAATCAGGCAAACGTCAAACACACAGCTCAGTGTAAGTTAACCAGACCAGTGGAGAGGAAGGATAAAAGTCTCCTTGTGGGAGTATAGACATAAAGGAAAAGTTGGGGGGGGGGGGGGGAGGGGGGTGGGGGCAGGGAGAGGGAAATGTAAAAAGTGGAGGGAGAAAGGGATGGGATGATGGAGGAGTGAGATACAGTAGATGATGATATTCCTCTTTTCAGGTAGTAAGCAATAATAGATTCTGTCAGCAGTGCCTGCATCTCCCCCAGATGTCAAATTCAAAACAGCAAATGTAGCCCTATTCTCTTTTTATTTTTCTTCCCCCCTCCTTTTCCCCCCTTCAATGCAGAATACAAGGCCACTGCCAAAAACATATCCCTCACAATCCAACATCAGATGGTGACTCCTTTCCCACAGCTTGTGTGAGTGAAAACAGTGAAATTATACCCATGTTTTAGTGGTGAATCCCCTGGTGTTCAAGCAGAGGCAAGCCCAGCACAGGGCCCTTGTTCCCCTGCTTTTTGTTCCTGGGTTTGCAGTGTTTTTAGTACTGGATACCATTCAGCCACCATTCAGCATTGTATGTCACTTCACATATGGTTCATCCGCTCCAAATGTGTGCATGTACCCAGAAAATGCAGCTTTTCATTATGTATTCTCTATGTAACAGAAAAGATTAAGATGTAAGCCTGCTGAATGCAACAGGAATTAGTTGGACAGATGAATAAGGGAAAAATGAATCTGGAATGATGGCAGATTTAGTCTAATGATTGTGGGAGGGCGTTAAGAACTTGGTGGTAGGTTTCAGCCCTTTTAATCCCAGACTGTGTGTGTATTTTGGCAGCAGAAATGTTCCTTCAGAATTACATGTAGAGGAGTACAGTAAAAAAACACACACAAAAAACTTTTAACCTGATGTTGATAAAAGACATTAAAAATAATAGTTAAGGTGCCAAATCTCTTCAAACTTCCTTTTTGTTGGGGGGAAAGGAGAGGAAAACGGTGTTTGAGAGGATTCTGTTTTTCAATGCTTACAATCAAAATAATTTTTAAATGAAAGTGTGGTATCTACGTGTCAATGTGGCTATTTTCCATCTAGGTTTTCTTTATTTCAAAACTTCACTTATATGGACAGCTACTAATGAGGGACCAACTCTGGAGGGAGAAAAAAGCCTCTGAAATTGACTTGATTTTAACGTACAGGAAAAGTTGAAATGCTCTAAGAATCAGTTTCTCTCCACACACACACCAAAATCTATATGTTCTTTGGATGAACAAGCCCAGTGTAAATGGCATTGAAACACAGTTATTTGAAGTGGGTGTGAGTTGTCACTGCTGAGGTTTGAATCAACACTTCAAAAGAACATACTAGTTTAATATCAACCATTTCATCATTGCACATAAAACGAGAGCAAGGAATTTTTTAGACTTAAGCTGACTTCCTACAACAATTTCCAGAGAGAGATTTCTTTTCTTTTCTTTTCTTTCCTTTTCTCTTCTTTTCTTTTCTTTTCTCTTCTTTTCTTTTCTTTTCCTAGCCAATTTTGGGCTGGAAATCAAAATTTGCATCACAATAGAAATATTTCAAAAGTGTAAATACAAAAGGGCTGCAACTTCAGAGGCTTCTGGGTCAGATGTGTTATTTTGTTTCTAGTACATCATCTCATGAAGGCCTTTGGAAGGGGTTATTTACTAATTCAAGACATCAGAGTGGATTCTGTGAGCTGCTCCTTGCAAAAATGGAGGCAGCTGACTCCTGGTGATTTATGCTCAGTCTTGTAACGTGCTGAGAGAAATATTGCCAAAACATCTCAGCTTTTGCAACAACTGTTGAGGTAACTTGATTCACAGATTTGAAGGGTGATAGCATATATTATAAACCCTTTGACTGATTCATATAAAACTTGAGATTTAACAATTAAAACATAAATGAATGCCTATCTAGTCTGGCTACTCCCAAGTGTTTGTTGTCTCTCAAATACCTGTGGTCTCCAAATTTGAAAGATTCCATCATGAACTGTTGAAATGGGTAGATATTAAAGTTGATAACAGGAATTCCATTTTGTGACTATATAAAGTTTTTTTATCCCACCACTGAAAAATATTCGTTTTAGTTTCTACACTAGAAATGAGTCATTTTTAAAATATTTTATTCCATAAAGGTTTATGGGTTGCAGAAAAATGTTATAGTCAATGATACATTTAAATTTTTCATATCTGAAAAATAAGGACAAAAATAAGAACTATAATGTGTATGAACACCTTTCATAAACTGTAAAATGTGTATCAAATGTGACCTAACATCATTACACTTCATAGTACTTCTGATTTTTTATACTTCTATGTTTCAAATAATTTACAACAATTTATTTTATTTTAAAACATGATTTATTTAAATAATAAATTATGATGCAAAAATGCCACAGAAATCTGATGGCCTGTATACAAGTGGGTCCTAAACCTAGCTGCTTACTATTATTCCTAAACTGTTATCTTTCCATTAGCCAATATCCTGATTTGGAAACACAGAAGAACAAAAAAGCCATTGAGAAAAAAATGGGAGCAGGGAAAGAGCCCCAATATATGACACGGATGAAAAACATCAATCACTTTTCCCAGAAGCTCTAAGGAAAGTTGATGGATATTGGTGATGTCTCAGAAGGACTGGGCTGTAACCTCTCTCCCAGCTTGGTTTAGAAAACTAGCAAGACAGTCATTTCCTGGCAGCTGCATTAGAAACCCTGACTAAATTACTACTGCTCAGTAATTGGTATAGGTTATTATCATTCCCGTACAAGTTTGTATAAATCCAAGCAAGGCTACCATCTACCCGTATTGGTTTAGTCATTTGTTTTCATACAAATCCTGTTGTATCCTTTTCTCCTCAGGTCCCTGAGCAAGTGTCACAGCATGGCAGAAAATCTTGCCTTTAGCTTAAGTAATCTGGGATAATTTTCCACAATGCTTTTACTGCTTTCACAATAGGAGCCGTGTTTCCATTTGAAACAGTTTAAACCTACATAATAAGCTCTCCCTCTCTTTTTATTCCAGTGAGTTTAATTGCATTTTAGAATCTCAATAAACATGTGGGTGTTGCAATAAGCAGCCCCCTCCCCTGTTCCCACCTCCCACCTCTCCCCTCCAAAAACCCCCATCTTGGCAGAGCACTTAGATCATAATTTGCCTATTGGGACAAAAAAGATGTGCCCTTTGCTTTGTCCCTGTGTATATTTAGGGTTATTGTTAGTGTCGTGGCTTCTAAAGTGTCTCTCTGTGCTAAATACAGGGCCGGACCGTGGAAAATCGAAAAACAAACTGGCATTTGGAGGGGTAATAACTTTTCCCTAAGAAGGGAGGAATACACCATTTGCCTATTATTTCAGACTTACTTCTGGTTCTCTACCTCTTCCAAGGTAACAAGGAAGAAGGATCACCCACATCCCTTCACTACCTTGGGTCTTTCAGCACAGGATAGCAAAGGCAGACTTCTCCCAGCAAATCAGAAAAAGAAACCTTTTTGCTCTTAAAATCAAGAGTTCTATAAAGATGAAAGTACATTTCTAGCACATTAATGCTATTGGAGAAGCAAAAGTGAAAATTAGGTGGTTTATCTCAACTCTATTGCATTTTAATACTTTAAGGCTTGCTAGGAAATCCAAGTAATACTTTCATTTACCAAGTCAAGATTATTAACTTTGTTGCTCCATTTCTGGAAGGTGCCTGTAATGAGTCTTGGGGGATAGGGGGAAGGGGAAGAAACATAGTAATGCTTTGCCTTTCATTTTACTGTGCTGTGTCAATGGTCAATTATTGTCCCAACATGCATAATAGAATGGCTTTCCTTTCCCTGCTCCCTTTGCCTCTGTCTTTCTCTGTCTCTCAGTCTCTGTCTCTATCTTTCTGTTTTTGTGTCTCTTTAATTAAGATCCCTTTGGCATCTGCTACAATTTCATATGACTCCTTTAATTTCATAGACATAGTTTCTCCTGCATGTATTTTTGTCATCTGTGTAGATGTAGCTCTTTTCCTTCTTCCCCAAAGTAGTTCCTTACAAATAGACTTTCAGTTCATACTTCTTACCCTATCTTTAAGCTATGCTCCAAATCTCCTCTCCGCCTCCCCCCCCCCCATAAGAACAGAACGCTGTCTCCATAGTTCCAGTCAACATTTTGGAAAATTAGACAATATTGGCTTACGGAATTTTTTTTTAATTATTGTTTTCAGGGAATATGATGATTCTTTTTTTTTTCTTTTTGGAGGACAGTTGGGATTAAATGACTTGTCCAAGGTCACACGGCTAGTTTTTGTGTTAAGTGTCTGAGGCCGCATTTGAACTCAGGTCCTCCTGACTCCAGGGCTGGTGCTCTACTCATTACGCCACCTAGCCGCCCCAGCTTACAGAAGTTTTAAGGAGATTTTTTCCACCCATATTTAAGGAAATTGAAGGTCACATCTCCTAAGATGAAGACCTTGAATTAATACTGAGTAATGTAATGTACTTTATTATTTATTATTTATATTATTTTATTTGTTATAACATTTGTTTAATATTGTACACTTTCTCTTCCCTGCTACCAACTTTTTGATATTAATATCTAGTATTTTTTAGAAACAGTAGATAGATATGAATCATAGGACTCCATGACCTCAGAAGAGTAACCATTTAGGCTGACACAAAGGGCAAAGGAAAGGAACATGGAAACAGTCTGCAATAACCTATGAATTTCAAATCTTTATATTGTACTTTTAATTCTCATGGTTTTCTTGTGGTTCATTTCTACATCTTTGATAGATTTTATTTTAAAATAGACAAGTCATTTGGATTTGTCCCAAGTCAAATAAACGAACTAATGCAACATGCTCTGGTCTCAGTGTATGAACTTCAGCCTTCACTTCACATATTGCCATTTGGTATCTGAACATGTTCTGCCTCTTAGGAGTTATCACTTTAAGGGTCTCAGAGTCAGGGTTAGGGAAGTAGTTACTGTATCTCATAACAAAGAAGATGATGAATACTGGTTATTATGCAAACACAATTAACATCTTCACCAGCTGCCTCACTGATATCTGATTAATCCGGCTGGTCAGTGAATAAACTGGGTAAACTTGTGTTTCATCTGGAACAAATGGAACAAAACCCCTCTCTGACAGAAGGTGGTCTTTCTGGGTCAGGTTAGATATCATTAGATGGGTATTCTTAGGAGGATGGCATTTTAGCATCATCTACAAGTTTCATTTCTTTCTTTTTTTTTTTTTAGTCAACACCTGTTGAATTAAGGCTTTTCTTGATCAAAATAATTGTTCTAGATAAGAATGATAAATTTTTAATTTGAAACAGAAGGGGATACAACTGTATTTGAAGTAGCAAAACAGGACCCAGTCACAAAGTTAAGACTGATCACCATATGTGTACTTACAAATTGTTTTAGAACTCTAAGGTTCCACACCACAGCTATCAGATTGGCAAAGGTGACAAAAAAGAAAAATTTGTTGGAGAGTTTACAGGAAAACAAGAACACTAACAAACTGCTGGTGGAGTTGTGAATTGATCTAGACATTCTGGAAAGCGATTTGGGCCTGTGCCCAACAACTTAGGAAATTGTTTATATCTTTTTCTCCCAGAAAAATCATTATTAGGTTGATTACCCAAAAAAAGAGGGAAAAGACCCATATATTACATACAAAAATATTTATAGTTTCTCTCTTTGTTATAGCAAAGAACTGGAAACTAAGGTATTCTCAGCAATAGAGGAGTAGCTGAGCAAGTTGTGGTACATGAATGTAATTGAATATTATTGCACTGTAAGAAATGCTGAAAATGATGGTTTCAGAGAAACCCAGAAACATATATGAATTCATGCAGAATGGAGTAAATAGAACTAGTAGAACAAATTGTTATTTTAACAATATTATTTTAAAAATACTTTGAAAGACTTAAGATCTCTGATCCATGTTGGGGGGGGGATGTCAAAATCACCCTACCCTATTTTAGATATATCTTGACTAGGTAAGAATGTATCCTAATCAGTCAATTATGGGCCTTAAGATTAATCATGAAAATCTTTGGAAGTCATTTGATGGGATGAAATCAGCCCAAACAAAAAGTTCGTTCCAATTGGCTTTTTTTTTTTTTAGAGCAATTGGGGTTAAGTAACTTGCTCAAGGTTGCACTGCCAGTTATTTCTGGGTGTGGTGCTAAGTATCTGAGCACGGATTCAATCCCAGGTCATCCCGACTCTGGCGGCGGTACTCTTACTCACTGCGCCACCTGGCCACCCCTACGCAGTTGAGGTTAAGTAACTTGTTCAATATTACACAGCCAGGTGTTTCTGGGTGGGTTCTAAGTGTCTGAGCCCAGATTTGATCCTAGGTCGTCCCGACTCTGGGGCCGGTGCTCTTACTCTCTGTGCTACCTGGCCGCCCCTCGATTGGATTTCTTAATGGTCTCTTGGCTCCTATATAAAGTCAGTGAGTTAACTGGCATGGAAAAGTTCCAGAAATTGGAGTGAGCATGGTATTCTAGCTGAAACCCCTGAGAAGGAAATGCTTTGAAAGGGTGGAGGGGAAGGCAGGGAAGGAGAAACCTTGCTCAGATCTTCTTCCCCTTTCCCCATCTTTGACTCTGAGAAGATCTAGCTTTAAAGAAACCTGAAGACTTTGGACCTCTTATCTTCCTATGTCCTGCTATAGGGGAGTGGGGGTGGGGGTGGAGGTGGTGGAAGAGTTTCTAGCATCCAGAAACCTTGGGTTAACCCTTTGCCTCATGTGCTCTCTAAGCTTGAGCCGACTTCAACTTCTAAACTCTGAATGTACTTGAGAATGTGTTTTAGATATTTAGTGGAAATGCTTTGTACCAATTGTCCTTATGATACTCCTGTATAAAAGCTGTTTAAGGCTGTCTGACTAATATTCAATTGATAATCTCTGGTAGGCAGGGCACATAAGTGGAGGCTGAACCAACAGCATGAGAGAATCACTCCTGACCCTTTGGAGGGTAACCCTAGAATTCTGAGGAGATATAAACTAGTCAAATTCTGGGGACTTTGACTTGTCAGTGGGAGTAGGAGCTGGGATAAGGATTATTAGAGTTTCTGGGGGCTACTCAAACAATGGTTAACCAGAAAATCAATGGTGACATATACTATTCACCTCCTGACAGAAGAGTGACAGACCCAAGGTGAAGAATGAGATATATATTTTTAGACATGACCAAAGAGGGATTTTTTTTCTCCTGACTCTGAATATTTGTTATAAGGGTTTTGTTGTTCTTTTATCTCTTATCCAGTGGGCAGGGAGGGAAAGAGAAGTTAGGGAGGTAGAGAAAAAAGAAAGAAAGAAAAGAGGCTTATTGAAACATTTTTTAATGCACAGAATAATAGCAAGAAGGAAACAATAACTAGTTGGATAGCTTTGAAAGTTATGTGTTGAGTTTATTATATACTTAAAAGAAAATTCAAGCATAATAAAGATTTGTAATATCATGTACAATTCTCTTTTTTTGTTCTACTTTGTATATGGAAATGCTCATTTTTATTTAGTGTTTGCTAAATTTAGAATTTTAAAGATAAGAGCAATATTTTAAAAATTGTTTCAGAGGAAAGCATTCTGTGTTCTTTTATCTCCTTAACTAATGCATATTGGATAATAACATAGAAATTAAGCATAGGTTTAAATAACAAAATAAGGTTCTCTCATAATATTTCAGGAAAGTCTCTACTCAAGGGTCTTTTACTAAATCATTTATGGAGTTAAAATTTAGTCAGGTGACTCTCAAACCTGGTCTGGGTGCTAATGGGATTCTTCATCAAAACCTTAACTGTCCAAAAGAATGTTCCAAAGTACCATTTTCCATTCAAGTCTCTGGATGTGAAGAAAGGCAAAGTGCTAACAATAACCATGATAATGATGCTACTGGAAGTCCAGCACTAGGAAACTGGTATAACCTGGTTCTATAATTTATGAGGCTTATACTAAGGACCAAACCACTGGTCTGGCCAAAAGTTGTACTGTAGGATATCAAACTATTAGTTCAGTTAAATAATCAGTTGACATATAAAAGATTAGTAAAATATTTTCTGGGGGGTAGTCCCCCACTGAACATTAGAGGACCGAGTAACAGAAGACTTGGAGGAGAGTTCCTTCCATATTTCACCCTGTTCTCAGCTCTTACTATTAAACACAGGGTGGGGAGAACAAGGCAGAGGGCCTAGTGGAGAATGTCATCCCCTCACCTAGTCTTCCTGTCAATCCCGCCTTCCCCTTCCAGTTCTTGGATGGATCCTGATCATCTCTCAGGGAGGTAACCTAGAATCTCTGCTCTTTTCCAGCCCATGGGCCCACTCCCCCTTTCCAAATGTTTTGGCCGGGGTCCTCCTGCCATCCCCTCTGTCCCTCTGCTCCCACCATATGATAGGCATCCTTGGATGAGCAGTGACTCATCAAGCTTCCAATTAAATGGAAAACCACAGGGTTTTATCAACAGCTCTGCAACAATACCCTTTGACCCACCTGTTCTTTCCATCTGCCTTGAAGTTGAACCATCCTATATGTGTTTCTCCCCCAATTAGGGTGTAAGTTTCTTGAAAGCAGGAAAAGTCTTAATTTTTTAATTCTATATGCCTAGTGCTTAGAAAAGTGCTTGGCACATAGCAACTACTTTAGTAAATGTTTTTAAATTCATTTATTCATTCATTTTCACTTATAATGCAGCAAGAATATTTTGCTCATTCAATGAATTTTTCTTTTTTTTATCTCTTTTTCATTTTTGCTTCCTTTTGTCAAAACAGGCTCATAAGGTTCACTGGACAATGAGAACAATTAAAGTCTATTAACTCTAAGGGACACAGGGATAATAAATATCTCCTAAGCACTTTGACAAGGAAAGATAAAGGCTAGAGGCTCTCAAGTAGATGAGGTCAGCATCTTTGTTTTGAATTATTTGATTGTGCATTGATTTCTGTTGCAAAATTTAGGTACTGTAAATATTATAGACATACCACAGCTATTATGATCTCTATTTTATAAATAATAATACTTAGGCTGAGAGATTAAGAGATTTTTCTTGTGGTCATATAGTTAGTAAGTGTCAGAGGTGAGATTAGAACCCAATTCTTCCTGACTACAAATTCAGTATTATAGTCACTATAATAATATCTAATATCAATATAGTTTTTTAAGGTTTTCAAAATATTTTACATTTGTTCTTTCATTTTACCTTGATAAACCTGTGCAGTAAGTTCTATTATTATCTCTACCTTCTTGTTGTTATTTATCCTTAGTTCTAAAAGAAAACAAATGACATCAGGAGGGTTATGTCTTGACTTGCAAGTGAGTTGGATTTAAGTGAGGGAGGGCTGTGCAGAGTCACCAGTCTCACTTTCTCCTCCAGAGCTATCTGGGCCCAGTGGCCAGATATAGATCAGAACGACTAGAGATGGCCCCTATCCCTATCTTCCAGAGGAGAAAACCAAGGCTAAAAAAGGTTAAGAGTCAAATGCACAAGTGCATGGAGAGAGAGAGAGAGAGAGAGAGAGAGAGAGAGAGAGAGAGAGAGA
>NW_027187374.1:6865734-6876683 GCF_028583685.1 Petaurus breviceps papuanus | reverse complement strand
AGAGAGAGAGAGAGAGAGAGAGAGAATTAAAGGTAGAATTAAACTCAGGTCTTCTTAATGCTAACTCTGTAACCAATGAGCTTCTGTCCCTCTCTCCCAGTTGCTACAATTATTGTTCATACGTGTCAGACTCTGTGACCCCATTTAGGGTTTTCTTCACAAAGATACTGGAGCAGTTAGCCATTTACTTGTCCATGCTAGGGTACAAAAACTCAAATAATCAAGCTGAAACCTCAGCTTCTGGTTGTCTCATTCTTTTCATGTTTCTTTGCCTCATTGTAGGAGATAGAACAGTGATTTTAAATGAGTTCATGAGCTTGAAGATCCTAGATACATTAGTCAGATGTGAGTGACTGCAAAGGTAACTTCTTCATTGAAAAAGGTGACTACCTACAAAGGTCCAAGCCTAAGCCCTGGATAGGATTACCACAAGTGAATCTGAAATACTTTGGATACAGCAGAGCCAGAATGCAATGTTATAGTGCCTATGTAGCACTCCCTCCAACTGTTGATGTTCCAATGCTTGCTTCAACCTACTAACTGAATATAATAGTAATTAGCCCTGCCACTTACTTGGCTTGTTTTAAGGTTATGTCAGTGCATAATTAATACTATTTATAAGTTACTGAATCCTGTCTTAAGTCATTCTGCCATTCTAAGTTGGTAAGAACCTTTTGTGTGTGTATAAGAAATAAATAACTATCCCATACCTAATTTACATTATACTTTGAATACCATAATATTCTCCACTTTGGCAAGAGTCTAGCCATGAGCAAAACCTAAGATTTAAGTAATTCTTCCCTGGAGTGTCTAGTATAGGATGTAACTAGTCAAATAGTATGAGAAAAAGTGCCCCTTGGTAAAGAGAAAAGGGACAGAGAGCCCCAGTTTCTTAAGACTTTTTATAAAGGACATGTCTCTGAGAGAAGGATGTTTTGAGATTGAGATTACATCTGAGAAATGTAAGTAATGTACAAAATAAGAGATACCGATATAAGTGGAGAAAGAGAATTCATGTATTTAAATAATAAATGCATCATAGAACATAAAATAAAATGCTCTGTGAGGACTGAGAGGGAAGGTTGTCACCAAATAATCATGGAGTAATCAGGTAAGCCTTCAAGGAGAAAGTGAACGCAGTTGAATTTGAAGGGTAGATAGTTTACAAGGAGATGTGATGGGGAGTGAGGGTATGCAAGCCAAAGGAATAGCCTGAGTAAAAGTACGAAGGATTGTGTCCAAAAGTACACAATCTCAGATAACACATGATCACAGTACATGTTTAGGTGGTGTAGTGTTTTCCAGTTTGGTAGTTTCATAGTTTGGACAGGAGCAATGTGATGATAAGATACAAAAAAAATAAGGGTGCTGCCAGTTTATGGAGACTTTTGAATGTCTGGAAAAGGTGTTTGATAGCTCCAACAGGGAGCCAATGAAAATTTTTTGCACATGGGTTGTTGTTACAGGATATTCTTATCTATGGATAAGAAAGGTTATTTTGGCAGTAGAAGGAGAGATGGATTAGAAAGAGAGAGAAGGTGGGAAAACGTTTAACTGGAATAATGAATGATGGCAATGTAGGGAGAGAAAAGAGGTGAGAGAGCTTTCCAAAATGGAATTGATAGAACTTTTTTTTTTCGGGTCATTCTTTTTTTTTTATTAATTTGTTTGTTTCCTTTTAGTTTACAGGATTCAATTCCACAATTCCTTGAGTTTCACATTTTGTCCCCCTCCCTCCCTTCCCCCCCATGGTGGCTTATAGTCAAGTACAGGATCTGTAAATACCTTCACATTATACATTAGTCAGGTTATAAGGACAGATTGTACCAGCTGGAATGAAAAATGGTAAAGAGGACATAAAACCAAATAAGAGAAGGAAAAAGATCAGGTATTTTGCTTCCACCTGGATATAAACTTAGTTCTTTCTAGTTCTTTCTCTGGATGCACATATTTCTCTCTATCATGAGTCCTTTGGGATTGACTTATATCACTGCATTGCTGAGAAGAGTCCAGTCTATCAAAGTTGGTCATCACACATACGTTGTGTCTGTAATTGTGTACAAATTTCTCCTGGTTCTACTCTTCTCACTCAGCATCAGTTCTTTTAAGCCTCTCCAGGTAAATATGAAGACCGTCTGCTCCTCGTGTCTTATAGCACAATAGTATTCCATAACATGCATATACCACAACTTGTTCAGCCATTCCCCAATTGATGGGCACCCCTTTAATTTCCAATTCTTTGCTACCACAAAAAGAGCTGCTATAAACATTTTTGTGCATATGGGTCTTTCTCTCATTTCTATGATCTCTTTGGGATATAACCCTAGGAGTGGTATTGCTGAATCAAAGGGTATGAAAGTATTTATAGCCCTTTGGGCATAATTCCAGATTGCTCTCCAGAAAGGCTGGATCAGTTCACAACTCCACCAGCAATGCATTAGCGTTCCAATTTGCCCACATCCTCTCCAGCATTTGTCATTTTCCTGTTTTGTCATCTTAGCCAATCTGACTGGTGAGATGTGGTACCTCAGAGGTGTTTTGATTTGCATTTCTCTAATCAATAGTGAATTAGAGCATTTCTTCGTGTGCTTATAGATAGCTTTAATTTCTTTCTCTGAAAACTGCCTGTTCATATCCTTTGACCATTTATCAATTGGGGAATGACTTGTATTCTTATAAATTTGACTCAATTCTCTGTATATTTTAGAAATGAGTCCTTTGTCAGAGACATAGGTTGTAAAGATTCTTTCCCAATTTCCCACCTCCCTCTTAATCTTGGTTACATTGGCTTTGTTTGTACAGAAACTTTTCAATTTCATGTAGTCAAAATTATGCATTTTACATTTTATAATGTTCTCTAATTCTTGTTTAGTCATAAAGTCTTTCCCTCTCCACAAGTCTTATAGGTAAACTATTCCTTATTTTAGGAGACTGCTTAAAGTATCAACCTTTATACCTAGATCATGCACCCATTTAGACTTGATTTTGGTATATGGTGTTAGGTAATGGTCTATGCCCAGTTTCTGCCATACTATATTCCAGTTTTCCCAGCAGTTTTTGTCAAATAGTGAGTTCTTATCCCAAAAACCAGGGTCTGGAAGTTTATCAAACAATACATTACTATAGTCATTGACTTCTGAATCTCGTGTGCCTAATCTATTCCATTGATCCACTCCTCTATTCCTCAGCCAGTACCAAGTAGTTTTGATGATGGCTGCTTTATAATACAGATTGAAATCTGGTATAGCTAGTCCACCTTCCCTAGCATTTCTTTTCATTAATTCCCCTGATATACTGGACCGTTTATTCTTCCAAATGAATTTTGTTACTATTTTTTATAGCTCTATAAAGTAGTTTTTTTGGTAAATTAATTGGTATGGCACTAAATATATAATTTAATTTAGGTAAAATTGTCATTTTTATTACATTAGCTCGACCCAGCCACGAGCAATTGATATTTTTCCAATTAGTTAGATCTGACTTTATTTGTGTGAAAAGTGTTTTGTAGTTATGATCATACAGGTCCTGGGTTTGTTTTGGCAGATAGATTCCCAAATATTTTATAATGTCTGCAGTAACTTTAAATGGGATTTCTCTTTCTATCTCTTGCTGTTGAATTTCATTGGAAATATATAGGAATGCCGAGGATTTATGTGGGTTTATTTTATATCCTGCAACTTGCCAAATTTATTTATTGTCTCAAGTAGTTTTTTACTTGATTCTCTAAGTATATCATCATATCATCTGCAAAGAGTGATATCTTGGTCTCTTCTTTGCCTAATTTGATTCCTTTCATTTCTTTTTCTTCTCTAGGAATTGATAGAACTTGACAAGGGACTGAAAATGAAATGTAAGGGAAAGGGAAGAGTCAAAGATAACCTTAAAGTTTTGAACATGGGACACTAGGTACCAGAGTGAGAGATACTGGTCAGGAGGGCACATTGGTTAGGGAAAGAATTAGCATTGATGCTTTGAAAGAAGAGGGAGTTGTAGTCACAGGTCTTGAGTTTTGATCCTGACTCTTATTTCATATCTCTTGGCTATTGTTTCCCAGTGTGGTAATTGGATCAGGTGATTGCTAGGTTACCTTCCAGCTCCAACTACAGTGATTATTCCTAGGCAAGAACACTTGTGTAAAGATGCTAGCTTCATGTTTTACACCACCCAGTCAGGCCTTTGCAAAAATTTTCTTCAGGTGAATTTCAATCTCATATAAGAAACTCTCCATCTCTCTTAGAACTCCTAAACCATGTACCTGGAATGCTGTTCACATTTTATAGCACAACTGCCCCTGAAAGCTCTATAAACCCCATTTCAAAGAGATTTTACTCTCTGCCAGAGGTGTTTAAAAAGATTTGCCCTCCTCAAGACAGCAGAGTAAGGGAAAGTTAAACATTTCAACTGTTTGACAACTACTCTAGTGAAGATGAGAAAAGGAGCATCAAACCAAGTAATGATCAAGAAATCCAGGGAGAAATTACAGTAAGTGAATTTTCCCAGCTCAGATCCATATAAAGAGACAGTGACAAGCCTGCACGTACTGAGGAAGGGGCCCCAAACAGAAAAGCCCAGACAGTTGAGTGCAGCACAGAGACTTTACCCTTGGGGAACAGTGGCAAACCAGAGAAATCTACATCCTGTAGCTAGGTACCAGACCCTAGAGACAGGGGCCAGGATTAGGGTCTCACCTGATGCCTACAACTATTTCTCTCTAACTCAGCTATGACTTGGGAGCCTGTAGGTCTCAAAACAGGAGGGTAACAATGAAGGCCCACTTTAGATCAGATTGCCCCAGCAATCTCTACTCCTGAAGTACTTGAAGAATACAGTTCTGGTCAACACAGATAACATAGATTAGGACCAAGCAGTACCCCACCATTTGTTTCATAAGCACACAGAAACTAGCCCTGACAAAGTCCTAATTTAGAAAGTAAATTTGTTGGCAGAAGTCAGATATAGAAAAAATGCCTTACTCCTTATACAAAGATAAATGCAAATGGATCCATGACTTAGATATACAAGGTAACAACAAAAGCAGATTATAGGAACAAGACAGAAATTATTTTTTAGCCCTAAGAATAAGAGGAGTTCCTGACTAAACAAATAATAGAGAGGATCATTTAGTTAAAATGGATAATTTTGGTTATATAAAATTTAAAAGTTTTTGCACAAAGATAATGAAGCTAAAATTAGAAGGGAAACAGGTAACTTGGAAAAGATTTTTGCAACAAGTTTCTCTGATAAAGATCAGACAAACATACACACACATGCACACACATTCACACACGCAAAACTCAAATGATATAGCATCTAAATACTCAATGGAAAAGTTAATAGATTTATAAAAAGAAATAGTAAAACTATAATAATTGGGATTTTTGCGTACTTCTTTCAGATCTAGATGTATCTAACTAAAAGGTCAACAATAAAGAAGTTAGGGATTAGAAAAAAATTTAGAAAAGTTAGTTATGATAAATGCCTTTTTTGCTAATATTTCTGGCAATTACAGAATGAGAACAGAAAGAAATACATGTATATTTCTCATCTGTGTATGGAACCTTTTAAAAAATTGACCATTTATTAGGAGTAAAAATTGCATAGAAATGCAGAAAAGTAGAAACATTAAACACATCCTCTACCATCTGCAGTACCATAAAATTATATCAATAATCAATAAATATTTATTAAGTGCCTACTATGTCCTAGGTACCATGCTAAGTACTAGGGATAGAAATAAAAATAAAGACAGATCAAGGAGCTTTCAGTATAATGCAAGAAGACAACACATAGAAAGAAGACTAAAAGGGAGGGAGGGAAAAGTATGCAGCTTAGGGACATGAAGGAGAATTCCAAGGAAGTTCAAAGTCAGTATAGCTGGTAGGGAATGGGGAGAAAGACCTCCTTTAAACAGAATCCATGGAGCTCAAGGCTCTGCCCTCTACTTAAAAGGTTCAGAGGGGCAGAGGGTACTTATGAGATATGAGTACTACCAGTAAGATTCAATCTTAGAACATAATGAGATTTCCCTATGATGAGTTTCCTGGGGAAGGAAGGTATGATGGAGAGTTCCAAAGAAATCCAAAAGCAGTGTAGTTGGTGGAGAATGGAGAGGATTCCCCATTCTATAAAGAGTTTTTGAATAAAAGATAAAAAAATATTAATTGTGCCCTAAATAATAATTCTAAGGAATTGGTGGGTTGATAAATATATTCTAGAAATATGGAATTTCATTTTTAAAATGACAGTAATGAAAAAGCATACCAAAACTTTTTGGATGTAGCTAAAGTAGCCCTGAGGGAAAATTAATATATTTAAATACTTTAGTCAAAAAAAAGAGAAAGAATAGATAAATTAATTAGGTACACAAAATTTTTAAAACCTAGAAAAGCAATATATTTTTAAAACCCAAAAAGACATTCTGAAAACTCAAAGCAATTAACACAATTGAAAGCAAAAAGAAATGCTCATTCAATTGACAAATAAAGCTGAAAATTGTTTTAAAGAAAAAAACACTTAAGTAGGTAAGTAAACAGCTAGTTTGCTTTTAAAAATGGAGAGAAAGGGGTGGCTAGGTGGTACAGTAAGTAGAGCACCAGCCCTGGAGTCAGTAGGACCTGAGTTCAAATCTGGACTCAGACACTTAATACTTACTAGCTGTGTGATGTTGGGCAAGTCACTTAAACCCAATAGCCCACCAAAAAAAAAAATGGAGAGAAAAATCAAATGACCAGAATCTCAAATGAAAAAGAAAAATTCACAACAAGTTAAGAAGCAAATAGAAAATATATTAGAGGGGTGGCCAGGTAGCACAGCGAGTAAGAGCACTGGCTCCAGTGTCGGGATGACCTGGGGATTGAATCTGGGCTCAGATACTCAGCACCACACCCAGAAATAACTGGCCATGTAACCTTGAGCAAGTTACTTAACCCCAATTGCTTTAAAAAAAAAAAAGAAAAAGAAAATATATTAGAAATTATTTTGCAGGGCAGCTAGGTGGCACAGTGAATAGAGCACCGGCCCTGGAGTCAGGAGGACCTGAGTTTAAATTCGGCCTTAGACACTTAACACTAGCTGTGTGACCTTGGGCACTTAACCCCAATTGCCCTTCCAAAAAGCAAATTTTTTTTTATTTTGCACACTTATGTACTAACTAATTGACAATTTCAACGAACTGGATGGATCATTACAAAAATATAAAATACCTGGATTAACAGAATAAGAAATAAAGAATTTAAATAATCGAGTTTGAAAAAAAAATGAATAAGATGTAAATGAACTCCAAAAGGAAAAAGTCTTTAGGATTAGATGTCTTGTAAAAAAAAAAGAGCATTCTATAAAATATTGAAAGAATAATTAGTCCCTGTTTTACACAAATTCATTACAAAAAATAGGAAATAAGGAATTATACTAAATTCCTTCTATGCAACAAATATGGCCTTGATATCTAAACCAGAGAGAGACAAAGCAGAGAAAGAAAAGTATAGACCAACACCCATACTATCAAAGCAAAATTTTTAAATTAAAATATTAGCAAAGAGGCTTGAGTAACCTACCAAAATATTGTAAGCTCTGACTATGTAAAATTTATACCAGAAAATAAAGACTGGCTCAATATTAAGAAAACCAAAAATACAATTGACCATATAAGTTTTTTAAACTGACTCAAAATCAGAAGATGCCAAAAAAAAGCTTATGACAAAATATAACACTATTTCTATAACACCACCAAGAAATCCATAAGAATAAATAGACATTTGTTTAATATAGTAAATAGTGTCTGGATAAAAACCAAGTAACAGTATTGTGTTAGTAAACTGGAGGTCTTTCCAATAAGATTGAGGATAAAGCAAGAAAGTCCATTTTCTTCACTACTATTTAACATAATAATAGAAATGCTAACTATAGTAGGAAAAAACTAAAAATAAATAAAGGGAATATGCATGAGCTAAAAGAAAAAAAATTTTCACTTTTTGGATTATTGAAGACTTTGCTTATTACCTCTTTGGGACATTCAACTATTCAACAGGAATAGAAATGAAACTTAAAATCAACTAAGTTGATTATATTCTCTGGTGGGATTAACTGTGCTTATCACTTATCCTGGCTTTCAATTTTCCCTATCATCCTTATTATAGCAGATAACTTAAGTGATGGTAAGACCCAAGGTCTGATGCTCATATGGTGGTGTGATATAGCAACAAAGTAGATTTCATGCCTAGAGGTGGAGGGTCTTGATAATGAAGAATAAAGGAAGCCTCAGAGAGGGAAATCTTATGAACATAATTATTTATACATTACACTTTCTGTTGAATGAGGGCAGATATAACCCCATTTGTTTTACATTCCAAGGTAATCTAGTAAAGCAATAGAACACTATCAGGACTTTCTGATAAACTGCTCTTTCCAGTTAAATTCTTTCAAGATAAAAACATCAACCAACTAAGAGTATGTTTAAGGAGGAGGTAGCCAAGGGGTCACTTAAACTTTTAATTCTTCAAAAAATAGTCCTCAACTATGGCATTTTAAGCACACGCTTAAATTATTTCTCTCTTATTTCTCTCCTCCTTTCACAGACTAACACCTAGAAAAAGTTATCTAAATGTGTTGCTGCCACTTCATGCACTCTCAATAACTTCTCAATCCCTTGAAATTAGGCTTCTGACTTCATCATCCAACTGGCTTCCCCTATTTGCCAAATGCAATGATCTTTTCTTTGTCCTCATATTTCTTGACTTCTCTGCATCATTTGACAGTCTTGATCTTCTTCCTTTTCTGGGTTTTCATGACATTTTTCTATTTTAGCTTTCTTGCCTGTCTGATCCCTTCTTAGCTGCTGTTGCTGTTTATCCTTCATTCTCAAAAAGGACCTGATGTCAGGAAGATGTCATGACTAGTGAGTGAATTGGATTTAAGTGAGGGAGGGCTGTGCAGACTCACCAGCCTTATTGTCTCCTTCAGACCCATCTGGCTCTAGGGGCAAGATATAGATCAGGACAACTGGATATGGCCCCAGATGCAGCGGGAGGCCTCAGCCTTTGTGAGTTAAGGTCTTTCCCAAGTCTTAGTTTGTCTGAGGCAACACACAGTAAGTGATCAGAATATCATTCATATCCCAATCCAGAAACAGAGGCATGCCCCAAGACTCTGTTCTGGGCCTTCTTCTCTTCTATTTCTACCCTCTCTTGATGACCTCATAATTTCCATAAAGATGGATCTAAGATATAATAATAATAGCTAATATTTATATGACACCTATTAGCCTATAATGTGCTAGGAACCATGCTAAGTACTTACGAATATTATCTCATTTGATTTTCACGACAACCCTGGGAGATAGGTAATATTGTTATCCTTATTTTACAGTTGAAGAAACCGAAGCAATCAGAGGTTAAATCATTTGTCCAAGTTCACATAGTTACTAAGTGTCCAAGGCCAAATTTGAATTCAAGTCTTTCTGATTCCAGATTTAGCACTCTATCTACTGTGCCACCTATATAGGGTACCCCAAAAGTCTTCGTGTAGTTTTAAGCTACTAAAGTTTAAAGTTTTATCAAAGCTTTTAATAGTATAAGACTATTATAGTATAATATATAAGACTATATATATAATACAATATATAAGACTATAAAAGTAGTAAGACTTTTGGGCACCTTGTATAGATTTATCCCTGGCCTTTCTTCTGAGCACCAGGCCGGCATCATCAACTTCCTATTAGATATTTCAAGATGGATATGTCATCAGTTCAACATGCTCTGAATAAAAATCATTATTTTTCCTTTAAAACACACCCTCTTTCTCATGTTCCTATTCATCCTCAATCCTCATTTTCCCTTGTTGTACATATTCATTCAGTTGACAAGTCTCGTCAATCCAATTAACTACAACATCTCTCACATCTATTCCCTTCTCTCTACCCACACAGCCACTATCCCAATTGAACCTCTCACTATCTCTTGCCTAGATTATTGGAGAAGCCTCCTAGAAAATGGGCTTCCTGTTTCATCTCTTTCTTTTCCAGTCCATTCTCTACCTATCTGCCAAAATGGTATTCCTGAAGCATCGTTCCAATAATGCCACTTCCCATCTTAAGTTCCAATGGCTCCTTAGTTCCTCAAAGATCCAATACAAACTCTTGTGGTTGTCACTTAAAGCCCTTCTCAACCTGGCTCCAATTTACCTTTCCAGGTTTATTATACATTACTCTCCTTCATGCACTTTATGGTCCAGTCAAATTGATTTTTTTTCTCCATTTTCCAACCTATGCCTTCATACAGGTTGTTCTTTCTGCCTAGAATACACTCCTTTCTCACCACTCTCTGAGAATTCCTAGTTTCCTTCAAAGTTAAACTCAAAGCACCAGCTCCTACATAAAACCATTTATGACTAATATTGATCACATTCCTAATCTCTGAATACCTTTTTCTTTGTAAAGAAAGAAGCATAGGACAAAGAAAGGACAAATTCTAAAAGGAACAGTGGAGAGAAATGCACAGTTAATAATCATAACAATGAAAATGAATGGAACAATTTGAGCCACAGAAGAGGAAAAAAGAATGGACCCAAAAGAAGAATAAAACATGATGTTGTTTTCAATAAACACATTTCAAACATAAAAATTCACATATAATTATGAGGGACAGAAAAGAATTATTGCTTTTCGGGAGAAATCAAGAAAAAGAATAGGTAACAATCATGATTTCACATAAAGTGACACTAAAATGGATATGGTCGAAAGAGATAAACAGGGCAGCTAGGTGGTGCAGTGAATAGAGCACCAGCCCTGGAGTCAGGAGGACCAGAGTTCAGATCTGACCTCAGACACTTAACACAAAAACTAGCTGTTTGACCTTGGGCAAGTCACTTAACCCCAATTGCCCTCCAAAAAGCAAAGAGAGAGAGAGTGAGAGAGAGAGAGAGAGAGAGAGAGAGAGAGAGAGAGAGAGAGAGAG
>NW_027187374.1:6847065-6865724 GCF_028583685.1 Petaurus breviceps papuanus | reverse complement strand
GAGAGAGAGAGAGAGAGAGAGAGAGAGAGAGAGAGAGAGAGAGAGAGAGAGAGAGAGAAACAGTGAAAACTAATGTTATGCTAAAAGGCATGATAGAATATTAAATAATAAAAACACATACACAATAAATGGCATAGCATCTAAATACTATGCTAATTTAGTTACAGAGAGAAATACTTAATATATAGTAACTGAAACTAGATCTGACCCTTTCAGATCTAGACAAATTTAACAAAAAGATAAATAAGAAAGAAGCTAAAGATCTGAAAAGTATTTTAGGAAAATTAAATTTGATAGCCATCTGGTGATTACTGAAGGTGAATAAGAAAACAATCGTGCTTATTTCTCCACTTTGCATAGCATCTTTAAAATAATTGACCATGTTCCATGGCATAAATACCTTAGGAATAAATACACAAAAGTAGAAATATTAAACAAATTCTTTTTTGACCAAAACACAATAAAAAAATCAAAATAAATAAAGAGTATTTGAAGAAAGGATTTACATTTAGAGACAAAATAATTTAATCTCAAGGAATTAGAGGATCAAAGAACAGATCATAGAAACAACAGATAATTAATTTCATCAATAAAAATGGTCAAAAGAATATATTAAAATTTTTGGGATGAAGACAAACCAGTACTGAGGGGTAAATCTCTAAATACTTTCAACAACAACAAAAACCACTCATCAATGAATTGGGAACAGAAAAAATAGAAAAGAAATGCTTTTTAAAAAATTCAACACAAAAAACAAATACTGAAAACTCTAGAAAAGCTTAAAATTTAAAGCAAAAAAATCGACAGAGATAAGCTTTTATAAAAAATTAATAAACTTGATAAATTGATAGCTAATCTGACTTTTAAATAAGAAAACCAAATAGTTATTAACATGACAAAGGAGGATTCACAACAAATGAAGAGAAAAGAAATTATTTAAAAATCTATGTTGCCCAACTATGTTTCAATAAAATTGAAAACTTAAATGAAATGGATGAATATTTATAAAAATATAAAACATTCGGTCTAGCAGAGGAAGAAATGAGAATCTAAATAACACAACCTCAGACAAAGAAATGGAATAAGTCATAAAGAAACTCCTGTAGTGGAAAAATACCCAGAACTAGTTGGATTTTCAAATGAATTCTATCAAACATTAAAAGAACAATTAACTCCAAGGAAAAGAAGGGATCCTGTCTGTGAAACAAATATGGTCAAGACCTAAACCAGAGAGATATGAAACAGGTAAAGAAAATGATAGACCATTGTCCCCACTGAATATAAACTAAAAAAAAATTAATAATATATTAGCAATGTATTGAAAAGATACATGATGATCACATACCAGGAAAGCAAGTTGATTCAGTATTAGCAAAATATTAACATAATAGCTCATATACATAAAAAGAATAAGAAAAATTCTATGATTTTATCAGTAGGCATAGGAAAAAGATTTTTACAAAACACAATACCTATTTTTGCGAAAATAAGTACAACAGAGTCTACTGTGGTCCTCACTGCCTGGCAGATCAGTTATGTTGGATTTCATTCTTTCTTGAGGATTCTCCAGCACCCTTAAGGAGGCTTGGAGTATTTATGCTTTCTTTTAGCCCCGACCAATGATACTGCCCCAAGTGTAAAGGGCATAGATCCCCTACACCCAGCTTCCTTTAGCCACTGATAAATTTTACACATAACTATTTACTGTAGTTAACTTATTCCTTCATCATGTGGGAGATGTAATCGTCCTCCTTCTCTCTATCACCACAGTCTCTGGGGAAGAGAAAAGGATTGGGTTCATAACCTAGCTTGCTTCCTATAAAGCATATCAAAGTCTTGATATAATTTTAGTTTAGAATCCTACTCATTGTATGCATTAGTATGAGATGTCCATAAGATTCACCATAACATTCACCAGACTTCCATTGGTGTCCATCACTCAAAATAGATTAAGAACCCCTGCTCTATACACAACTCATTTCTTAATGCTCAATGATTTCCAAGCAAAGGAAGGCATAGGTTAATATGGAGGGAAATATTAGAAAATATAGTTTGAGATTAAGAAACTAACCATTTCCAAGTCCAAAACACCCCTTGGGCTCTAGTCCCAGGCATCCTGGATTCTCAGAATTTCCATGCCAGGCTGCCTTACTGCAGTACCTCACCTACAGGGTTTAGTTCAGTTCATGGCATCCAAGCCATCAGCATAGGTCACCCAAAAGAGTGCAGCCAAAAGATGGCAGAAAAGAGTCAGCTACAAAAAGTGAATGACTTAATCTTGCTAGTTTTAAAGACACAGACAATCAAAGTAGAACTCTCCCATCAATGTCGTATGAGACTTACTGAGCTCCATACTTGGCGATTTGGGCATGGTCAATAGGACCCTCCAGGGCATGTCCATGTTAAAACTGGATATGTCCAGAGAATATTAGGTTACACTTGAAAAAATATGGAAATAAATGAACTTAAAAAAAATAGTCAATAGTATCTAACTAAAATCAAGAACCACCATTATACATAATGCCAATAAACTAGAGACCTTTCCAATAAGATTATAAAAAAAAAGTTGTTTATTACCAACATTATTTTTTTTGCTTTTTGAAGGGGGAGGGCAGGGCAATTGGTGTTAAATGACTTGCCCAAGGTCACATGGCTAGTAAGTGTTATGTGTCTGAGGCCGGATTTGAACTCAGGTCCTCATGACTCCAGGGCTGGTGCTCTATTTACTGTGCCACCTAGCCGCCCCCCCCAACATTATTTTTTATATTGTAAAGAAATATTAAGACAAAATTAATATACCTAGGATAAGAGGGGAGGTGGTTAAATAAGAGAAATGCTAACTACAACAAGAAGAGAATAAAAAGAAATTTAGGGAATAAACATAGGCAAAGAGGGAACAAAAATCATCACTTTCTTGAAGATACTATGATGGTCCATGTAGAGAAGCTGAGCAAAAGAAAGAGAAATTCATCCAAAATCGCTATAGAATATATAAAATATTTGATAGTTTAACTCTACCAAGCCTGTATAAACATCAGTAATTACTATTAACCATGTTGATATTCTCCTATAAGTGTCTATACAACATATAAAGAATTTGAGAGTAAATGGAAAGGTTACTCAGAAGTTGTCTTCAGGTAAGTAAAGAAAAGAACTTCCCGAAGGTCACAAAAAAATATCTCATCAGTCAGTAAGTTAGCATTTATTTATTAAGCACCTACCATGTGTCAAGCACTGCCCTAGGTGATGAGGATGCAAGGTGAAAACAAAGGTCCCTGGCCTTAATGAACTTAAATTCTGTCATTGTGGGACACTTGGTCATCTCATCTTCCAGTGTTTCTGATGAATATATCCAAAAAAGAAAATCAATAAAATAATTTCAGCCCATGTGGCAACATTTGCTGCAGAAATGAGGAAATAAAGATATTCTACAAAGTACTTGACTTTAAGACCTTATAAACCAAGGGTTCTTAACCTGGTATCTGTGAACTTGTTTTCTTAATATTCTGATAATTATTACAATGTCTTGATATAATTTTAGTTTAGAATCCTACTCACTGTATGCATTATTCTGAGGTGTCCATAAGATTCACCATATTTCCAAAGGGGTCCATCACTCAAATAGATTAAGAACCCCTGCTCTATACATATGTTTCTTAATACTCAATGATTTCCAAGCAAAGGTGGGCATAATTTAAGATGGAGGGAAATATTAGAAAATGAAGTTTGAGATTAAGAAACTAAAGATGCCAAAAGTCTTGCCACTTACTCATAAATATCCTTCCTTTATACCATGAATGCATTCTTCAAAACAAAGGGGGAGGACACTAGACATGGCAAGCACTGAACACCACAGAAAATGAAATCTTAACAGAAAGACGAGAATTGGCAACCAATGAAGGTATCATCTGTTAATTAGCTACCTATGACAAAATGGGCATGAAATTAGAAGAAAGAATAAAGATGAAAAGAAAACACTGAAGGATTAAAGAAGGTCCAACCAGTCCTATTTAGACAATCTCTTGACTCTAAAAAATGGGAACTAGATAAAAGTAAAGACAGTGACTTTCGTTATTATTTTTAGAGATGTTTAATCAATGTAAAATAATTGCTGGAACAAAAAGGTCAAAAGAAGTTTGAAACTGCTTCAGCCACTTCTTGCCAAACAAAGAGAAATGATAGCCAAGAGCAACACTTTGAGTACAGGCTTACTTGAAGAACATTAAGCAAGACAATGAAAGATAGAAAAAAATGTAAAATATCCCTTTACAAGACAGCAAAAAGCAATGAGAGGAGAATTGAACCAGAAATCTGTAGTAAGACTCAACTAAGTCAGATCATTCCAAAGAGATTTAGAGATGAAATTGGAAGAAAAACAAATAGATGCCAAATGAAACAGTTATGATATCATGGCATGTTTACCAGTGACACTTGATTATGCTACATACACATATACACATATGGCCTATTATACACATGTTCCTTCATATATGTTGTCTGGCTAGAATATAAGCTTACAGTCTAATGAGAAAGAGAACATGAAAACAATTATGTACAAACAACATGTGTACAGAATAACTTAGAGATTATCTCAGCAGGAAGTGATTAGGATTATGTAGCATACAGAAAAGCTTTTGGCAGAAAATGGGATTTTAACTGAGATTTTTTCCCACTACTATCCCATCTTTCTGGTTTATCTTCAGTCTCTCAAATGAGACTTAGATGATACTATCTCAAAAAAGATATCTCAAGATAGATAATATTTATAAAATTGCTGATTATAAGAGACTGGTACAAATTAGACACTATATAGATGCTTCATCTCTTTCCTCTTCCTTTTTCCCCTTACCCTTGTATATTTGTTCCTCCCCTATTCCCTAACCCCATCCTTACATAATGATTTTGGCTCATGATTAAACTGGTTCATAGGGACTTGGGGTGGCCTGTGTTTCAGAGAAATATTAAAATACGTAAGATCCAGAATTTACCACTCCATGTCCAAGAGAGACTGTGGTTTCCACTTTGCAGCAGAGCAATGAGGGAACTGTAATTAGGCCTTTATTCTACCACTTTAAGAAGGGTATTGAGTTAGAAGAATATCTATCATTTCTTCTGAGTCATCCTTCACTTCTGTGAATAAGCATTTCCCATCAGCTATTCTTTCTTTTGTTTCTTTGGTGAGATTTGCTGCTGTTAATTCATTTTTTTTAAATTATGCTGATTATTTCTGCTATTCAGGTCATAAAATCTGTTCTCATGTTTTTGTTTTTTTCCTACTTGAACAATTCAGAAACATCTTGGTGTGGTTCTATATTTTCTTGGAAATCTAACCTTACCATAGCATTTGATGCTGTTGATCAATACCAGATGTTCTTTTCCAGTTCTCCTTGTACTTGTCTGACCATTCCTTCTCAGTCTCCTTTGCTGTGTCATTATCCAATTGGCAATCATTAATTTTGGGCATATGCCAAAGCTGTTTGTCTTTTCTCTCTATAGTCTCATACTTGGTGAATTTGTCAGGTCCTGTGGGTTCAGTTATAATCTCCGTACTCTCTATACTCCAAAACTATACACACATCTTTGGTCTCTCTCTTTTGAACTCCAATCTCACATCAGAGATATATGCCTATGAGATATTTCTAACATGATGTCTTGTAGGCATTTCAAACTCAACATGTCCAAAAAAAAATTCATTTTTTTCTCACTCTTCCCAACCCTCCCCATTTCTACACTTCCCTATTATTGTCAAGGGCACCATCAATCACCAGTCATTTAAAGCACCCAATCATATTTTCAATCTCAATTCCTTACTCTCAATCTAGATATACAATCTATTGCCAAATATTGTCATGTCTATCTGCACAACATCTCTACTCTATGTGCTTTACTATCCACTTAGCCTAGTTCAGGTTTTCATCATCTCTTCCCTAGACAATTACAGTAGCTTTGTAACTGGTTTTCCTTCCTCTTGTCTCCCCCCACTCCAATATATCCTGTACAAATCCTCCAAAGTGATTTTTCTTAAGCAAAAGTCCAACCACATCACTACCTTGCTCAATATACTTGACTCCCTGTTACTGCTAAGATCAGATATAATCTCTTCTGTGTAATATTTAAACTTCATTACAATTTATCCATTTCTTTCTTTCCCACACTTCCTACACATTACTGTCTCTTATTCTTTTTCATATATGATGTTTCATCTCCTGTCTCCCTGGCTTTGCACTGCCTGTATCCCAAGCCTAGAAGGTCTGTCCTCTTCACCTCCACTTCTTGTACATCTCCTGGCTTCCTACAATACTAAGCTCAAATGTCACCTTCTATAAACACCTCTCCTGGACTCCACTTCCCCAGCTACTAGTGCATCCCCCTCCAGGTTTATCTCATATTTGCTTTATATGTGCCCTGCATATATCTTGAATACATACATGTATATATACATGTTATCTTCTCTGGAGCTCCTTTCAGGCAGGGAAACCTTTGCTTTTGTCTTTGTACTCCTAGGTCTAAGAATAGGGTCTATACATAGCAAGTGGTTAATAAATACTGGTTTGATTGTAACACTGATCATTAGCTATTGATTAAAATGCCTATGTCCTCCTTCATGAAATCTTTATAGTAAATGTAAAATATTGAGTGTATCCTTGATGAAAATATGAGAATTAAACAGGCAGAATTTACCAGAAATTTTTCTACAATAAGCTACCTCTCTATGGCCATTCAAATGTCTGAGAGGATAAGAACATACATCATCCTGCTGTTTCTATTGATTATTCATTAGAAAAAGTATTTTAGTAGTACAAAATATACATTTACAAGTCCTCCTTCAACAAAGCATTTCAAGATGACAAGATCAAAAGAGCTTTTTTGATGCAACTACAGAAATTGAAACTTTATATTCTGACCTACAAATAAAATTGTACTGACTTCCTCAAGTCCCAGAATATTGCAGGGCTTCCTCAGAGATTGATCAGCATTCAAAAGAGATCAGCATGCTACTAGATAGTCAACCTGTCAGTATATATATCTTGGACAAGCTCTATGACTGGGCAAAGAGCATAGTAGGAGAGAATACAGAGAGACAGTAGGGGTCTCAAAATAATTTCCAAGCCCAGGAGGTTTACCTGAATCCCTCTCTGCCAATAGATATGGATATGTGTGAATACAATGCTTTGATCCATAGTCAGTAAGTATGCAGTCTGGGATATTTTTTTTTCAACTAGGTAGTGATGACAGCTCTTTCATTTAAAAGGCTTATTAATTTCTGTTCCCAACCCAGTACCATATTGTGCAGACCTACTAACAGTATCATGTCTCATTCCCCTTATGATAAGTGACATACATTTCCAAAGTGGCTGGGCATGTTAGGGGTGCAGTCTTGGACCATTAAGTAGTGCTAAACCACTCAACCTGTATGAAAATACTTGTAAACTCCATCGCGTATACAATATGAAAACTGTGCTATTGATAATGTCTTGATGATGTGTGACCTTAAGGCACCTGTCTGGGGATTCTACCCATTGAATTTGATTATATTTTCAAAAATAGAATAAAGAAAAAAAATGGGTGTGGATAAATAGAAAAGAAAGGAACATAGAAGGTGAAGGCAGTGTTGCCCAGTGGAAAGATGGTGAAATTTAGAGTCAGAGGAGGTTCAGATCCCACATCTGATCCTTTCAACCTTTGGGCAAGTCATTTAACCTCTCTAAGTCCAAGTGTCCTCATCTGCAAAATCAGGGAGTTGAATTAGATGACCTCTGAGGTTCCTCCCAGCTCTAGATTTCTTAAGTTTATGGTCAAAGAGAAGGTTTGAAAGCATTTATTTTTGGGGTGCCTTAGTATATAAATAACAATCCAAAAGATCCTAAAACTCTATTACGGTGCCTTCCTCTTTGTTCTCTTCTCCTTGAACTTTCCTACCTCTGTCCCTGTTACCAGAGTTGCATGCAGTGGAAAACTAAGAAATATATATTGCATTGAAATGGGTTTTCTTAATCTGAGCAGAACCAGGAGAACACTGCACACGGAAACAACAATACTGTATGATAATCGACTATGAATGCCTTAACTATTCCCGGCAATGCAATGATTCAAGACAATTCTGAAGGACTTATGATGAAAAATGTTATCCATTCCCAGAGGAAGAACTGTTAGAATCTGATTGCAGATTGAAGCATACTTTTTTTTTTGCTTTATTATTCTGGGAAAGGGAAAGGGTTGATCTGTGTTTTCTTTTGCAACCTGGCTAATATGGAAGTGTTTTGAATGACTGAACATGTAGAATCTATATTAAACTACTTGCCTTCTCAAGGAGGGGGGATAAGAGGGAGGAAGAGAATTTGGATATCAATTTTTTTAAATGAATATTAAAAATTTTTGTTTATATGTAATTGAGAGAAACAAAACAAAAATTAAACATAAATAAAAATAAACTGGCTTTCTTCCTTCTTTTCTTCCTTCCTTCTTCCTTCCTTCCTTCCTTCCTTCCTTCCTTCCTTCCTTCCTTCCTTCCTTCCTTCCTTCCTTCCTTCCTTCCTTTCTTTCTTCCTTCCTTCCTTCCTTCCTTTCTTTTTTCCAAATTGATAGTCTCATTTGGTATCAGCACCCTCAGCAAAGAGCCAGTACAAATCTACTGATGACTGCTAGAGTAGTTGCATGAGAGACCACCAGAGTTATTTCTTTTTTTTAAATTAGATTTTATGTTTATTTTTAGCTTACATCATTCACTGGCACAAGATTTTGAGTTACAACTTTTCTCCCTATCTTTCCCTACCCAAGACCCCAAAATAGCAATCCCACTGTATACCCCCTCTCCCAATCTGCTCTCTCCTATATCCTCCCCCATTCCCCTTCCAACTTTCCAGTAGGGCAAGATGGATCTCTATACCCCAGTGCCTGTTTATCTTATTTCCCAGTTGCATGTAAAAAAATTATATATACATATATATATATATATATATACACACACACATACATATACATATATATATATATATTTAAACATTTGATTTTAAAACTTGGATTCCAGATTCTTTCCCTTCCTCCCTCATCACCCACCCTTACTGGAAGATAAGTAATTCAATATAGGTTGTACATGTGTAGCTACACAAAACATTTCCATAGTGGATATATTGTAAAAGATTGACTCTATTTCCCTCCATCCTATCCTGCCCCCCACTTGTTCTATTATCTACTTTAACCCTGTCCCTTTTCAGAACTATGTGCTTGCAACTCCCCTCCCAACCTGTACCCCCTCCAACATCCTCCCAAGATACCCCATTTACTGTATATGTAATTCCCTCCCTAAGCTAAATTCAATGAGAAGGTTGACCCATTCCCTTTTGCCTTCCTGTTCTTCCCCTCCATTGTAACAGTTTTCCCTTGCCTCTTCTATACAGGATAATTTACCCCATTCTGTCTCTCCCCATCTCCTCTCATTATATTCCTCTCTCACCTCTCAATTTCACCTTTTAAGCATCATCCCTTCCTATTCAACTGGTCCTGTGTCCTCTGTCTATGTATACCTGTACACATATATACACACACTCATATATGTATTCATATGCCCATATACCCTCCTATATAGACATATATATGTATGCATACACACACAAACACATTTCTATTCCATTCAACTATTCTCATATTGAGAAAAGTTTCATAAGTTACAATTATCATTTTTCCATGTAGAAATGTAAATAGTTCAACTTTGGTAAATTCCTTATGATTTCTTTTCCCTGTTTACCTTCTCGTGCTTTTCTTGCTTCTTGTATATGAATGTCAAATTTTCTATTCAACTCTGGTTTTTTCATCAAGAATGCTTGAAAGTCTTCTATTTCATTGAATGACCATATTTGCCCCTGAAACATGATGCTCAGTTTTGCTGGGTAGGTGATTCTTGGTTTTAATCCCAGCTCCTTTGACCTCCAGAATATCATATTCCAAGCCCTTCAATCCCTCAGTGTAGAAGCTGCCAGATTCTGTGTTATGCTGATTGTATTTCCACAACATTCAAATTGTTTCTTCTTGGCTGCTTGTAATATTTTCTCCTTGATCTGGGAACTCCAGAACCTGGCTGTAATATTCCTAGGAGTTTTCTTTTGGGGATGTTTTTCAGGAGTTGATTGGTGGATTCTTTCAACCTCTATTTTGTCCTCTGGTTCTAAACTTTTTAATTGCTTAAAAGCAATTTTCCTTGAGAATTTCTTGGAGGATGATTTCTAGGTTCTTTTTTTGATCATGGCTTTCAGGTACTCCAATACTTTTTAAATTATCTCTCTTGGATCTATTTTCCAGGTCAGTGGTTTTTCCAATGAGATATTTCACATCGCCTCCTTTTTTTCATTCTTTTGGATTTGTTTAATAATATCTCGATTTCTCATAAAGTCATTAGCTTCCATTTGCCCCAATCTAATTCTGAAGGAATAATTCCCTTCAGTGAGCTTTCGAGATTCTTTTTCTATCTGGAAAATTTGGCTTTTTAAGGCATTCTTCTCCTCGTTGGTTTTTTGGGCCTTTTTTTGCCATTTGAGTTAGTCTATTTTTAAGGTGTTATTTTCTTCAGTCAGGTTGTTGATTCTCTTTTCATGATTTTCTTGCATCATTCTCATTTCTCTTCCCAATTTTTCCTCTACTTCTCTTATTTGGTTTTCAAAATCCTTCTTAAGCTCCTCTATGGCCTGTAACCAATTCATATTTTTCTTGGAAGCTTTTGGTGCAGGAATTCTGACTTTGTAGTCTTCCTCCTGTCCCATGCTTTGATATTTTTTGTCCCCCAAAAAGGAGTCCAAAGTTGGATTGCTGTATTTGCTTTGCTTCCTTTGCTTATTTATGTTGTCACTCAGTTACTTTACTTTTTGAGCTTTTTGCCACAGTAGAACTCTGCTACCAGAGAGGAAAGCTTTGTCCCAAATCGCTGGGGTTTTCTCAGCTGCAAGAGCTATTAGTTGGGTGACCTCTCTGAAGCCTCCACATACTCTAGCTCACTGTTTCCACACCCCAGGACTTCCACCCTAGATAGTAATCCAGATCCAAGCAGGTTAAAGCAAGAGTGATTACCCCCTCAGAATGGTATCTTGGTCCCCCTACAATCTGCAGGCCAAGAGCTCTGAAGCAGCCACATAACAGCGGCTTGCACAGCCTCAGCACCTCAGCTGCTTCTCCCTCCATGGGGCAGAGGCTGGACTGCACTTCCGAACTCCCTGTTCCCAAAGTCCACTGACCTCTCACTTTGTCTTTGGCATTTAAAGGTTGATAATTCTGGAAACTGCCACAGCTGCTGGTATCTACTCTCCAGGAGTCCTTCCAGGTCAGGCCACCCCGGGACTAAAACTGAGGATTCACCTAGGGCTGGGCTAGGCTCCCAGCACACTTCCATTGACCCTTCCTACTGGTCTGCCAGAATGTCTTCTGCGGGAAGTTTGTTTCTCTCTGTCACTTTGTGGGTTCTGTAGCCCTAAAGATTTTAGAGTCATTTTTTATAGGTATTTGAGGTGGTTATGGGGGGAGCGCAGGGAGTCTTCCTGCTTCCATGCTGCCATCTTGGCTCCTCCCCCAGAGTTATTTCTTAAGATCTTATTTTTCCAGAAGATCTATGGTACCTGAGCTATACACTTAACTCCTTTTGGCCCAGATGGGACATTGTTGAACCTAATCCTCACTCAGAAGAAGTCAAAGAGTATTTTAATGCAGTTACAAAATTTTTACTCTAGACTTTCACACTGTAAGTTCTGTTTACCCTTTATAGTAGACTCTACATAAATTTATTAAATACTTAACCCTTCAGCCAATGGCCACATCCCCAAAACAAGCTCACAGTAGAAGGGTACAACTGATAGGGCATCTAAGAGATAGGACCTGTGGGATAATTTGCTATTTTGGCACTTTTAAAATACATAGAGGAAGCAATGGTGACCTAGAAACGCTATCTAATTTCCTGGTAAGACATGGGAATTCATCTAGCTTGTTTTGTGGCAATAGTCCAAACCTAGGTAAACAACTTTAATGTTGATGTTCAGTTGCTATGTAGAACCTCTTCTGCCCAGTGAAATAACAGTGGCATATATATTCAACCTGTTACAATAGAAAGCATACTGGGTCTAGAGTCAAAAGACCAATGACATAATCTGGCTCTGTCATTTGTAGCCTGTGTGACCTTGGACAAGTCACAAGGCCTCAATTTCCTCATTTGTAATATGACAGGTTTGTACTACATGACATTTCACTTCTAAATCTATAAACCTATGAATCCTTGCTCTTGAAAAGGTGGAAAATTGTAGGTACAATTATTCTGTGTTTGCGACAGAGAAAAGTGGCCCTGTTAGGCAGAACCACAGTGTGAACCCAAAGCAAATGGGAGCAAAAGTATAATACAAGAAACACTGTCACATAAGAAACCAACAGAAATTATAATTGTCAATCAACAGGCATTTACTAAGAACTACCTATGTTCCAGGCACCAAGTTAGTTACTAGGGGTATGAAGATAAAATGAAAGAGTCTGCCTTTGGGGGAGTTTAGAACATGAGCATAAGATTTAAACTGCAAAGTTCCTTTCTGTTTGGGTGCTGAGAAAAAGGTATATTCCTTTATATTCTCATAAAATTTTCTCCAGAGATCTATCTTATCTAATTTTCCAGAATTTTATTCATCTCCTTCACTTCTTTCTTGTTTATTTTTCAGCTAAATTTATCTAGTCTGAGAAAGGAAAGTTGAGGTCCCCAACTAGTATAGTTTTATTATCTATTTCCTTCTATAACTCATTCAACTTCTTCAAAAATTTAGATGCTATACAATTTTCTCAGCAGCCCCAGAGCTGGGCTTCCCATAATTGAAAAGGTAGTCTGAGATAAAGATCTGAAACAAGAAAAAAAATTCTCACTAAAACATTCCTTCTTCCAAGGATTCTTTCCTTCTAGCAGAGATAAAGCCTAAATTAAATGGATGAAGCTCTTGATTTTTAGGCTGCCTCATAGATGCCTAGTTTCTTTCAAAGCCCAATTCCAGGGCTGTTTCCTGATCCCCTCTTACCCTCCCAGTTATCAACATCCTCTCCTTCGTGAAGTTATACTGTAGAGACTACGTATATGCTTTCTTATATACATATTTTAACTTAGTAGAAAGCAAAGAGTATCGGCTCCTGGAGGGTAGAAGTGATTTGTTTTTGTCTTTGTATCCAGTGCCCAGCACACAGCCAATGCAAATGTTAGGTGCTTAATAAATGTTTGTTGAATTAAATTTAATTGAATCAGGGGAGGTTTGTGGAGGGAAGGAGCCCTTCCAAGTCACATAAAGTAGGCAATTGGCTACTCCAACTAATTGTGTGAGCTCTTTCTCTGGATAACCAGAGAATCCATCTTAACTTTGTGGTGGGGCCACAAACAAGCTTTTGAGATTCAATCTCAGGGATGAGAGTGGGACTAAATGTAAAGATCTGGGAGTCATCGGTAGAGATGGTAATGAAACCTATGGGACTGTTGAAGTCACCAAAGAAAGTCAGAAAAAGAGAAGAAAAGAGGACATAGGACAAAAACTTAAAGAATATCCACAGTTAGGAAACATAATATGGAGAGCAAGCCACCAATTAGCAAGCATTTTAACATTCAGCTCCAGTGGCTCCCTGTTACTTCTAAAATCAAATAGCAACTCCTTTGGCATTCAAAATTTTTGAAAAACCTGTCCTTTCCAACTTTTTTTTTTGGGGGGGAGGAGGCTATTGGAGTCAATTGACTCGCCTAAGGTCACACAGCTAGTAAGTATCTGAGATCAGATTTCAGCTCAGGTCCTCCTGACTCCAGAACTGGTACTCTATCCACTGAGCCATCTAGTTCCTTCCAATTTTGCTGTGGCCTTCCTATATTTTATCCATTGCCATTTACTGTTAATCCAACTACACTGAACTGAGAGTATTTAGGGACATGTCTCTGACAAACAATGATAGTATCCTGGTTCTGAATGTGAATCGTGGAATTTCATGATCAATATGAATTAAAATTATAAATAACCCAAAAGACAATAGGATGACACATGGTAGGCACAAGAAGACCGTACTATGTTACCAAAAATGTACATGCATTAAAGACAAACTGAGGAGATATAAGGACCAGTAAAGGAAATAAGCTATGCATGCTGAAAAAATGAAGGACAATTGATAAGCAGCCTCAATAAGAAAAAGAATGAGAAGAAGCTCTCCACTGCTTTGAGTAGATCTTCTCTGCAGAATTTATTTTAAGGTTGTTAAGAGTCTCATGGGATAAAAAGGTATGAAGGTTGCAGAGTATCTACAATGATCAAATCATTGCTGATCCACACAAATGCCAAACCACCATGTCCAAGGCACTATGGAACATACAAACATGGATAAATATTGAGCAGAAGCTGTAGAATATAAATGGGAAGAACATAGCAGTTTTGGTTACTAGGAAGAAAAGAAACCATATCTTCATTAATTTTACTCAGCCCTTTTCAAGTCTTGCTCCCAAGCTGATTTGCATGGAAGCAAAGGGGCATTATGGGAACTAAAAAGAATCTCCTTGTCTGAGCTCAACCAAAGTCCTTTGAAGTTTTACTCAAATAAATCCTCTGGATAATTTGAGTAAAACCCAAGCTATTGATCCAGGGGTTAAAAAAAGCTAAAATTTTTAGGAGTTAAAAGGAATTTTGTGCCATAATAGATAAAAGTTTGGAGTGAGAGAGTCTGAATGGTAGCAAAGGAAAGAGCCATTCTAAATATGTACTTTAAAATGCTTGGGTGCACATGTCAAGAATGTTGTAACAATTGATGGAATGGTTGGAGATTGGACTAGCTACCTATAAGGTCCCTTCCAATGATAAGACTCTCAATGAATGAACCAGAGACGAGGTACCAAAAATATTCAGTAATATTCTCACATATTAATTACTTTCATTTGCTGTAGGAGATATGAAAGTAAAAGATATGATCCTTAGTCTCAAAAAAACCATCTAGATAAGAAGACAAGATTAATATGCATGAAACTGCAGGTCTATGACTAAAAATATGTAAAAGGACCCTTTACTTATTGTTAATTGAAGAAAAAGTATATCCAGCAGGAAGACACCCCTCCTTTTGTAGGATCCCCTGAAATTCAAGACTTGCTTGGGTGTTATGCCATTTGGCATCCCTTAATAGGTTTGAAAATACAATGCCAACTCTATAAAGGCTGATTATGTTTTCCTAGGTGTCCAAGCCAACTGCAACTCACAGCTGCTTGGCATCAAACAGGAGGAGGGGGCTTTGTCAGTGCATCCTCCCAGCATAAAAGATGGTGCTGTGGGAGAAATGCCAAAGAAGTCAAACTGTGTTCTCAGTAGCCAGTCCTCACCATGCCAAAATTTGTTTCCTTCAACTATACTCTAGAACTATTTTGCTTGAACTTCTCTTGGAACTTTGGTACATATCTCTTCCTTCTTTCTTGATTATAACATGGGCTTATTTAAAGCCTCTCCATGACCTCCTCCTTGATCTTGGCTTCACACGTTGTCTTTATCCTTTGACTCAGATGCTAAGTGGTTATTTGCTTGATCAGGACCTTGTTTTATCTCTATAATATGTTACTAAGTTGGCACACACCCCAGATACATCCTGGACCCACTATGAACAAGCCAAGAGAGACATGACTTCAGTATCATGTCTTCAATTCCAGTAACTAGAATGAGATGAATGGTGCTGTTTAATAAATAGTACATAAGACCCCTGGTTGTTAGACTATACTATTAACTGGATAGGGAGGAGAAAGAGGCAAGAAAAGAGACTCTACTTCAACTCTTAATTGTACTTTTTCTGCTTAAAAAAACTCAGTATTAAAATAAAATGATGAGGCTCTGGGCTTCCTTTCTCAACCCCTACATCCACTAAGGGTCTTGGTTTCCCAGAAATGGTTGATTACATCTCCCACTCAAGGCTCTAAAAGCCTCTCCAAGGTATCGGGGTGATTTTTTAATGCTACTGGCATTCTCAATTATCAATCAGTCAAGAAACATTTGTGAAGTACCTCCTATGTGCCAGACACTATATTAAGTGCTAGGAAAACAAAAAGAGGATATAGATGATCGCTGTCTTCAAGAAGCTTACAATCGAATAGGGAAGACAATATATAAATATACAGATACAAACACACATACACACGCACACACACACGATATACCAAACAAGATAGATACAGAATTAATAAGAAATAATTAACAGATGGAAGGCACTAAAATTAAGAGGGGCTTTCTATAAAAGCTTCCTACAAATGATTCTGGTATGTTCTCTATAATATCATTCAGCAGTTATAGTTAGTATCTCCTGAAACATTGTTGATCCAGTATTTAGTGCCCCACTATCAATTTAAACAATTAACATCTTTTAGGTTTTTTTAAAGAATATTTGCTGAAAAGATATAGCAAGAGCCAAAGTGCAAATCTATCCCTCCTCCCCTGAATGAGGAAATAACCCCTCCCATCTATCACCTTGATCCCTAGTGGGCTCTTAGTGGGCTCTAATTTAAATTGGTTGCTGTAAAACATTCACCCCACTAAGTCCTCTTTTGAATTGGTTGAATTGGCATGGTTGATGTATTTTTTTCCTCTTCTGGCATCAAAGCATTCAATCGGTTGTCTATTCTAGTTGTTCTAGATAGGAATTTTAAGACTCTATCAACTTCTTTCAAGAACTCAAGGACTGTGAACCTTCTTTACCACTTGAAAACCTTATCCATGTCTGATTTCTCTCTAACTACATATTGCTTAAGAAAAATATTACATCTTTCTTACGGCCTTTTTAGGAGGAAGAAATGAGTGATATAGACCTGTATAGACTTTGGGACTTTTGAGTTTTTGATCACCTTCTAAAGCAAGGAAATATCACATGGTTTGGGGATGGGGGTGAGACTTTAAAGAGTCTTTGTAGAAGAAACAGTGAGAGGAGGGATAGATTTTTTTAGCTGCACAGATGCAGGGAATGAACTTTGGGGAGGAACTAGAGACCAGTCTGGATCAGGCCTTCCCCACCTAATATTGTAATATCTCTTCTGAGGTCTTTTTTCCCTTCCCCTTCCTTTTCATGTTGAGGATTAAAAATTTGTTACTTAGCTAGTGATTATACAGGAATATAGGTGGAACACAAGCCCATCAGAAATTATAAGCCTTCCTGATTGAGAGAGAACATAAACTAACTGATAAGCTCTGTCTCTAGTGCTTGTCAATCAATTGCTATATTGCAAGAGTGTCTTCTAGTGATAAAGATGTCATTCCTATGGTAAGCTGGAATGGTAGCAGTATACTAGGGCCTAGAGTATAGACCTAGTAAATTATGGGGCTCAGCTAGGCCTATAGAATTTTATTTAAAAAATAGAAAATTTAGGTAACATCTAGTCTCCATTATCTGAAAACATATTCTTGGTATTTCTATCTATGGCAATTTTTCCTCATAAATAAAACCTAGAAAGCAAGCACTTGTGATCTGTAGCATATGGAAGCTAGGCCAAGAAGTTAAAGAAGATTACAGATGGCAAGAGAAGAAGGAGACAGTTAGGAAAGAAACGTCTCTGAAACCACAACTGGTAAGTGTCAGAGGTAAGATTTAAACTCAGGTCATCCCAACACTGTCTTCTCTCTCAGGCTTCCTCTAGTGATTGTACATTATAGTTGTAAATATTTTCTGTGAGGAAATCACTGTGTAATTGTATTTCAAATCCTTGTCTTCTACTTTAATTTAATTTCCATAGATATTACTATTTTTAGAAATCATCTAGTATAGTTTCCTCACTTTTGCAGAGGAAGAGATGAAAGGTCAGAGAGTGACTTGTCCAAGGGCACATATGTAGTAAGTAGAAGAGTCAAGTTTCAAACCAAGCTCTTCTGGCTCTGAGTCCAGCTCTCTTTCTTCTACTAACTACCATACTCCATTTCAAAAAGAAAAATACTCAAAGTTCCTTTAAGTGTCTTGGAAATTTTTAGTGTAGGGGAGTAAGGTTTTCTTTCCTGCTTCAGAGTCAAAGAGGGATCAGAATGTAATTGCAAAGTAGTAGGGAATAGTCCAACTATCTATAAAAGATGTGGTTGTGCCCTGATCCTTTTATGATGGGTGAATTTCCTTCTCTGATGGAATTCAAAGAAATAACTTGATTAACTAAGGAAACAAATTAGTCACACCTCTGGGGATTCTAAATAGTTAGGTCTTGCCAAGTTTGAGACCACCCAGGCTCAGAAACAGTTGCAGAGGAGGTCTCTGCCTCTAGGATGGGGAGAAGGAAGGGTTTTTCTCTCTTCTCTTCCCTTCCCTTGGTCTTGGAATCTAACAGAAGCCATTCTATAAAATTCCGTTCCTGAAGTCAGACAAGTCCAGCCTATATGCTACTTGTTTGAAGTGTATGTACTTTGCTTGTGTAGATGTGTGACTGTATGAAATCACTGAATATATTTATGGACTTCCTTGTAACTCATAAGGCACCAAGGTGAATTCTACTTATCCTTGTTTATTTTGCGCTTATTCAACTTTTCAAGAAAAAATAAACTTGAACATATGGGCATCACTAGCAACTGATCTCTAATTCACTCTATAACCATTCTGAGTCTGATAATTTTACATTTCCATATAGGTGTGTGTAGATATGAGAGAGAGAGAGAGAGAGAGAGAGAGAGAGAGAGAGAGAGAGAGAG
>NW_027187374.1:6825010-6847055 GCF_028583685.1 Petaurus breviceps papuanus | reverse complement strand
AGAGAGAGAGAGAGAGAGAGAGAGAGAGAGAGAGAGAGAGAGAGAGATGGACACAACTGTATTTTACATAGTTGTAATCAATGTGGGGTCCATTCTGGTTCTATTTTTCACTTTGTATTATTTCATATCAACTTTTTTTTATTTCTTTCATTCCTTTTGATTTTCTTCTTTGTTGAATTTAATTGAACTTCTCTAGTTAGTTGGGTTGTTTTGTTTGTTTGGTTTTGAGGTCTTGGATACATTTCAAATTTAACTTGTCCAAAACAGAACTCATTTTTTATCTTTCCCCAAAACTCATACTTCCCCATTTTTATCCACCACTTTTCCCATGTCAGAAATCTAAATACTTTCCTTAACTCCTTTACTCTGCTTCATCATATAAATCCAGGCAGTTGCTAAATCTTTCTCTTTCTCCCTCCATAATCTCCCACTTCTTGTCTCTTCTTTCTACTCATTCAGCTACCACCTTAGTTCAAACCTTCATCACCTCTCACCTAGAGTATTACAGAGGCCTATTCATTGGTTTTCTTGTGCCAAGTTTCTTGCCACTCAATCTATCCTTCTTCTAGGGTAATTTCCTTAAATTCACATCTGACCTTGCATAAAACCAAGCACAAGCAGCATTTCAGAGGACTGCTGCTGTGGACAGCTCTAAGGTTCTGATCACATAGTATAGTGAACTCTCTATTCAGCAGTAAATTAAAGCAAAACATTCACAGAAACCAAAGTACAGCATTAACAATGTTATAAAATAACATAACAACTTATCACTAAAGTGGCCTCATAGTTTTTATTTAATTAATTTGTTTGTTTACTTTTAGTTTACAGGATTCAATTCCACAATTCCTTGAGTTTCACATTTTGTCCCGCTCCCTCCCCTCCCCTCCATGGCAGCATATAGTCAAGTATAGGATCTGTAAATACTTTCACATTATACATTAGTCAGGTTGGAATGAAAAATGGTAAAGAGGACATAAAACCAAACAAGAAAAGGAAAATGATCAGGTATTTTGCTTCCACCTGGATATAAACTCAGTTCTTTCTAGTTCTTTCTCTGGATGCACACATTTCTCTCCATCATGAGTCTTTTAGGATTGATTTATATCACTGCATTGCTGAGAAGAGTCCAGTATATCAAAGTTAGTCATCACGCATACGTTGTGTCTGTAATTGTGTACAAATTTCTCCTGTTTCTATTCTTCTCACTCAGCATCAGTTCGTATAAGCCTCTCCAGGTAAATATGAAGACCATCTGCTCCTCATTTCTTATAGCACAATAGTATTCCATAACATGCATATACCACAATTTGTTCAGCCATTTCCTAATTGATGGGCACCCCCTTAATTTCCAATTCTTTGCCACCACAAAAAGAGCTGCTATAAACATTTTTATACATATGGGTCTTCCTCCCACTTCTATGATCTCTTTGGGATATAACCCTAGGAGTGGTATTGCTGGGTCAAAGGATCTGAAATTATTTATAGCCCTTTGGGCATAATTCCTGATTGCTCTCCAGAAAGGTTGGATCAGTTCACAACTCCACCAGCAATGCATTAGTGTTCCAATTTGCCCACATCCTCTCCAGCATTTGTCATTTTCCTGTTTTGTCATCTTAGCCAAATCTGACTGGTAAGATGGGCCACATAGTTTTAAGCAAAAGATATCATTCAATAAGTCCTTAACTCAATCATCCTTAAGGAGCAAGCCTCCTTAACAGACACAAAGTACAATCATTCAGTAAGTCCTCAACTCAATCATCCTTAAGTGGTAAGCCTCCTTAAGGGACACAAAGTACAAAGATCAAAGTTCTCCACCCCTAGGTCACATTGTCTTAATCTCTCAGTCAAAAAGTCTTCTTTCTTCTTGATTAGATAATAGTTTTCAATCATCCTTAAGAGGTCCAAGGTACAGAGTACAAAGTTCTCCCACCCCTAGGTAACAGTAAATCATGATCTTCTCAGTAAGCATTAAGTACCCAAAGAGAGGTCATTTCATCTTGACTTGAGTCTGGCTTTCAGATTCCATGGTTCCTCTTCCATGGTCCCAGATTTTGCCTGAATTTACTCAACTGTCACCCAGATTCAAAGGTAGGCAGCTCTCAGCTCCTTGTCCAGCTGCTCATCCAGTTCCTGTTCCATATTGAAGCTCACAGTGTCCAGTCCACCTCAAGTCCTTCACTGTTTCTGGGAAGACAAAGTTTAACAGAGCAAAAACAACATTCATGCACATTGCTGGCATCATCATCAATTCACTATCTGCCGGTGAAATCAACACAGACCCACCAACTAGGTCTGAGAACTCAACACAAATCATCAGTATAGTCCTAGGGTCTCTGAAACCCTCCTCCAGGACTTCTGTAAACAGACAAGAAAATACTCTCTATGGGATTCCAGTAATGTCCCAGGGCTTGTGTACAAAATATCACAAACAAAAATCAACATAGACAGAACAGACATAGTGCCTGGCCACCACAAAATTCCCCTTCTCAATTCTGCTCTCTCCCAGCTTGCACTTCTCCTTATATATGGTCATTAGCTCCTCCCTGTTCCTGCCTTTGGCAAGTCCCTCCCACCATGGGTTTCACAAGTCCTGTTTCTTAACAAAGACTTGATATAATAAAGGACAAGACTCAAAAGAAACTTGAACTGAAACAAGGGGCTAAATAATTAAATAGCTGAAACAAAGCACTAAGTACTTCTTTGCTTGCCATTACACCTTGTCACTTCCCTTCTCAATAAATTTCAATATCTCCCTACTACTATAAAAGATAGACTCTGGCTTTTAAAGACCTTTATAACTTGGACCCAACCTGACTTTTCAGCTTCATTGGACATTACTCCACTTTCTGTGCTCTATATTCTAGACAAAATGAACTTCTAATTGTTTCTCATCTATGACACCCCATCTCCAATTTCTGTGCCTTTGCATCCTTCTGTGCCTGGACATCCTCTGTGTCTGGAATTTACTCTCTCCTCACCCCTACCTCAAGACTCAGCTCAAGTACAACCTTCTAAATGAACTTTCTCAATTCACCTCAAATGCTAGTGCTCTCTCCCCAATTACCTTGTATTCTATTATCTTACATTTATTCTACATTTATTCCATGTATACTTATATATGTACATGTTGTTTTCCTAAGCACAATGATAGTAGAGAGAAATGATCATTTAAAAAAACTTGGATCCTCAGTGCCTAGTAGTGAGCCTGACATAATGGGTGCTTAATAAATGTTTGTTGTTCAATTGATAATGATAAGGAATAGCTGGGTAGCTAATTTATCAGTGTCAAATAAAATGTGCTTTAATATAAATGTGATCATATAATTTGTGATCAGTTGTAAACACTAGACTTTTGTTCTTTTCCATGTTCTTTATCTATTGTTTAAATGAAACTGTGCAGTGTCTGTTGTCATTTAAATGACCTTGAAAAGAAAAAAAGTCTCCCCTTTTTGCATCTTCTTTTCCAGTTTCTTTTTTCTTTTCTTTTCTTTCCTTTTTGGGAGACACAACACACTTGAAGTGGAAAAAAAGGACAAATAGATGGACTTGGAAGAAAACTCCATCTTTCTCTTCTCTAGAAAATAATAGCTTAGGAGGCTATTATATCAGAGGAAGTGTGGTGTAGCAGAGTGCTGGGCTTGGAATCAGAAAAACCTGAGTTCACATCCCATCTTAGCTTCTTAAAAGATATATGACCGGGGAGGTGGGGGTGGGGGAAGGACTAGATGGTACAGTGAATAGAGCACCAGCCCTGGAGTCAGGAGAACCTGAGTTCAAATCCAGCCTCAGACACTTAACACTTAGTAGATGTGTGACCTTGAGCAAGTCACTTAACTCCAATTGCCCTGCCTTCCCCCCTCCAAAAAAAGTAAAAACAAACAACCAAAAAAAAAAAGAAGATAATAGCCTAGAGTCTGGATCTCCAACAAGACAATCTTGATCACTAGTCTGTCTTAAAGCATTTATGTACTTGGTTGATCTCCACAAGAATCTTCATGCCTTTCCTCATAGTTTCATTGACATTTAAAGTAGGGATGACATTCTTCCTCCACTAGTAATTTGTACTGTGGACACCTCTGTGGCACTGACCTGCTTTTCAACTGATCATGAGACTTTAAATAAATTAAAAATAATTCTTCATCAGAAAACAGTTGGGGACTTTTTAACCTATTATTAACACTTTAGGCATTGATGTAATGTCTTACCTCTCTATAGGACAACTGATCATTGACCTTTTGTTGGAGTAATGTACTGCCAACACACCATTACATGTATCACTGGCATAAAGGGAAACAGAATCTGTACAATGGAAGCAAGTTTAGTAAGAGTTACTGAGGTAGTTAACTGGTTACAGTCTCTGCAAATCTAGTTTCCAATTTCTCTGGGTTCTTAAAAAATCAACACTTCCAGTACCAAGATGGAGGAGGGATGAAGAAACCCTCTCAAGACTTCCCAAATTCCCATCCAAACAACTATAAAACTACCTCATAATTGAATTGGGAGCAGGGAAGCAGCTTACTAGTCTGGCAGGAAAGGTCTGTCTCATTAGAGTGGGAGAGAAGTGAGGTCCAAGACCAGCAGCAGCAGCTAGCCTCACAGCAGAGGGCCTACAGTAAGACTCCAAGCCTGTAGCAATCCACCAGTGAGTCCCCACCCTCCTGCAAGACAGCAGCACCCTAGTCAAGTGAGCAGTCTGTGCAGCATAGCAAATCCCCACCCCAGTGACCCCACCACCAGCACAAGCCACCATTGAGGTTTTTATCCTATTGCTGACCAGTAGTGAAGCCCTGTTCTGGTGGCCAACAGCAAGACCATGCCCTTGCGGTCTAGCAGAGATACCCTGTTCCCATCACAACCCAGCAACAGTGCCCCATCCCTGGGGCAGATCAACAGCAAGATAGCTCCTCCAGGGCCTGCCACCAGAAAGGCTCTGTTACCATAATAACTCAGCAGCAAGGTCCCACCCCAGAGGAGGCTAGCAGCTAAACCCCACAACCAGAGGAGGCCAATGGGTAGACCCCATGCCCCAAAAAAAGCCAGAAGGGAAGCCTACCCTTTAGAGAAAGCAAGCAGCTAAACCCTGAAACTCAGTAAACATCAGCAGCAAGACCCAGAGCCCCAGAACAAAAAGTCTGGGACAGTGCAAGACCAGAAACCAACTCTTACATAAAAACACCAAGTCACAAAAAGAGGCAGAAAAAATGAGCAGAAAATAAAAAAAGAGCTTGACTATAGAAAGTAACTATGGTGATAGGGAGCATAAACTTAGAAGAGGATAATAGTGTCAAAATGGATACAAGATCAAGCCTCAAAGAAAACTGTAATTTGGTCTCAGACCCCAAAAAGAATTGCTGGAAGAGCTTTAAAAGGATTTTAAAAAGCAAATTGAAGTAGAAGAAAAACTAGGTGGGGGAAGGAATGAGAGTAATGCAAGAGAATCACGAAAAGAAAGAGTCAATAGCATGGGAAAAGATATGCAAAAATGTACCAAGAAAGTATCTCCCTAAAAATAGAATTTACCAAACAACAAAAAAGGAAATACACAAAAATCACTGAATAAAATAATTCCTTAAAAATGAGAATTGAGGGGCAGCCAGGTGGTGCAGTGAGTAAGAGCACCGGCCCCAGAGTCAGGAGACCTGGGATTAGTTCTGGGCTCAGATACTTCACACCCACACAAAATAATTGGCTGTGTAACCTTGAGCAAGTTACTTAACCCCAATTGCTTAGGGGCGGCCAGGTGGCACAGTGAGTAAGAGTACTGGCCCCAGCATTGGGAGACCTGGGATTGGTTCCGGCCTCAGATACTCGGCACCCACACACAAAAATATAACTGGCCATGTAACCTTGAGCAAGTTACTTAACCCCGATTCCTTTAAAAAAAAATTAGAATTGAACAAGTGGAAAATAATGACTCTATGAGACATCAAAATAAAACCAAATCAAAAGAGTAATACATAATAGAAGAAAATGTTAAATTTCTCCTTGGAAAACAACTAACCTAGAAAATAAATCCAGAATTGATAATATATAAGAATTATTGGACTATCTGAAAACCATGATTAAAAAAAGCCTGGACATCATCTTTCAAGAAATTATAAAAGAAAACTGCCCTGATGTATAAGAACCAGAGGACAATATAGAAATTAAAAGAATCCACTGATGAGTGCCTGAAAGAGATCCCAAAATGAAAACTCCCAGGAACATCTTAGCCAAATTCCAGAACTCACAAATCAAGGAGAAAGTATTGCAAGCAGCCAAAAAAGAAACAATACAAATATTGTGGAATTACAGTCAGGATTATACAGGATTTGGCAGTATCCACATTAAAGAACTGGAGGGTTAAAATATGATATGCTTGAAGGCAAAAGAATTAGGATTACAATGAAGAACCACTTACCCAACAAAACTGAATGTGATCTTTCAGGGGGAAAATAGATATTTAATGAGATAGAGGTCTTTCAAGCATTTCCAATTAAAAAACCAGAGCTGAATAAAAAAAAAATAACTACCAAATTCAAGACTCAAGGAAAATATAAAGAGATAAAAAAGATACAAGAGAAAACATAAATTCAATAAAGTTACACTGTTTATATTTCTATATGACAAGATAATACTTGTAACTCTTAACTTTATTACTATAAGAACAAATAGAAGGAGTATATGTAGACAGAGGGTGTGGACTTAAGATGACTTTGATGGGATAACATAAAAAAACAAAATAGGGGAGTGAGAAAGAAAATTGCACTGGAAGAAGAAGGAGGGGGGAGATTGAAGGGGTAAATTATCCCACATAAAAGAGGCATGAAAGAACTATTATAATGGAGGGGAAGATGGGGGGGCAGGCAAATCTTAAACCCTACTCTCATTAAAATTGGCTCAAAGAGGAAATAACATAACATTCAGTTGGATATAGAAATCTATCTTACCCTGCAAGGAAGTAAAAAGGGATAGAGATAATAGAAGGGGGAGGAGGGACTGATAAAAGGAAAGGTATATTGGGGAAGGCAGTGATCAGAAGTAAAACACTTGTGAGGAGGGAAAGGATTAGGTATAAGGAGGGGATAAACAAACAAAAAATAGCATGGCAGGAAATACATAGTTAATTATAACTATAAATGTGAGTGAGATGAACCTATCCATAAAATGGAAGCAGATAGCAGAATGAATTAAAAACTAGAATCCTACAATATGTTGTTTACAAGAAACATACTTGAAGCAGAGAGACACACAGAGTAAAGGTAAGGGGCTTTACATTTCAACTGAAAGAAAAAAAGTGGGGATAGCAATCATGATCTGAGACAAAGGAAAACCAAAAATAGATCTAATTGAAAGAGATAAAGAAGGAAAGTATATCTTACTGAAAGGTACCATAGACAAAGAAGTCATATCAATACTAAATATGTATGTACCAAATGGTAGAGCATCTAAATTTTTGAAGGAGAAGTTGAATGAGTTATAGAAGGAAATAGATAATAAAACTATACTAGTGGGGGACCTCAACTTTCCCCTCTCAGAACTAGATAAATTTAGCTGAAAAATAAACAAGAAAGAAGTGAAGGAGATGAACAAAATTCTGGAAAATTAGATAGGATAGATCTCTGGAGAAAATTTTATGAGAATATAAAGGAATATACTTTTCTCAGCAGTATATGGCACCTACAAAAAAAATTGATCATATATTAGGACATAAAAACCTTACAACCAAATGCAGATATAGCAAATGCATCCATTTCAAATCATAATGCAATAAAAATTACATTCGATAATGGCCAATGTAAAGAGAGAATAAAAATTAATTGGAAATTAAATATTATAACTCTAAAAAAAACAAGTAGGTCAAAGCAAATATCTCTAACAAAGGCCTCAACTCTCAAATATATAGAGAACTGAGTCAAATTTATAAATATTGACCAAATGCTAAATGTTCAAAGGATACAGACAATTTTCAGACAAAGAAATTGAAGCTATCTATGAAAAAATTCTCTATAAATATGAAATATAAAAAATATCTATATGAAAAAAATTTTATATAAAATATAAAAAATATCCATATGAAAAAATTCTCTAAATCCACTAATGATCAGAGAAATTCAAATTAAAACAACTCTGAGATACCACATCACACCTATCAGATTGGCTAATATAAAAAAAAGGAATGTTGGAGGTCATGTGGGAAATCTGGGACACTAATGTTGGTGGAGTTTTGAACTAATCCAACCATTCTGGAGAACAATTTGGAACAATGCCCAAGGGATTATAAAATGGTGTATATCCTTTGATCCAGCAACATCATTGCTAAGTCTATACCACAAAGACATCCACAAAAGGGGAAAAGGACTTATTTGTACAAAAACATTTACAGTAACTCTTTTTGTTGTAGCTAAGAATTGGAAATCAAAGGGATGCCCATCAGTTGGAGAGTGATTAAACAAACTGTGGCATATGTGACATAATGGAACATTATTGTGCTATAGGAAATGACAAGCATGATTTCAGAAAAACCTGGAAAGATTTACATGAAGTAATACAAAGTGAAGGGAATAGAAGAACCAAGAGAACATTATACACAGTAACAGCAATATTGTTTGATGCAAAACTGTGAATGACTTGGCTATTCTCAGCAATACAATGATCCAAGAAAATCCCAAGGGCCTAATGATGAAGCATACTACTTTCCTCCTTAGAAAGAACTGACATGGTTTGAATATAGACTGAAATGTGCTATTTTTCATTTTCTTCCATTTTTAAAAATTCAAGTATTCTTATATAAAATGACTAAATATGGAAATCTTTTACATAATTGCACATGTATAACATCTGATTACTTACTGTCTCAGAGAATTCAAAACTTTAAATGAAAAGAGTTTTAAATTTTTAAAAATTCAAGCCTGGGATATTTTAGCTGAATTGTGCTATAGCTAAATGAGACCAAACAAAAATCCTTGAGGTTACCTTCTTGTTTTTTACTGATGTCCCTGGAAAACAAGAGGTGCATTGTGGATTTCTAATTATCTGGGTGGACTATCAAGTGAGGGTAGTCATTTTCTTAGAAGAGTCATTTAACATAAGCCAGTCATTTATGATGGGAACTGTCCACATACTGATATCCGAGGCAGTGCTAGCCTGAGTCCCTACCTTCCATAGGAATAAGAGGAACATAGGAGAGGTTGGTCTAAGAACACTTCCATGCTCTCAAGTGGAAGGGAAGAAATACTCCATGAGGCAGATGGAGTAAGAATAATTATTAAAATTTAAAAATCTATATCCAGAGATTTAGCACAGGAAGACACATTTCATTTTCTCTATTGAGTAGTCCTATTTTCTTTTTTCTATTAGAACTCAATAAAATATTGAAATTCAATAAATATAAAGCATTTTACCCATTCTTTTGTTCCTCTCTGCTGGTTTTGGTCCTTAGTGATGGCACACACACGAGAGAAACGAGAGACAGAGAGAGAGAGAGGCAGACAGAGAGACAGAGAGAGAATTTGTAAAATGTGTTTTAAGAAGATAGTAGTTGTAATGTTGTTTTTATTTTTAGAAAATTTGTTTTGATGAGGCCTTTTATCTCTACATCACAGACATTTCCTATCCCATACCTTACAGATTGAAGTCTCTCTTGGAATGTGGAAAAACAGTTAAGCAAAAACATCCACTTTGGAGATTTTTGCCCAAGGAGATATACCATGAAAGAAGAAACACACTTCATCATCTCTCCTCCTATTGTAGTAAGTTTTCAGAGTTGATGACCCATGTATAGTGTAGGTGAGGTTATCACCTCTCTCTTCCTGCTATTTGATTTATTAATTCTCCAACCCCTGGTTCCAAGGCAATTAATGAGGCATTTCTGTTATTTTCATAAACTTACTAAAATTGCAGTATCTTTTTCATTAATTAATCAATCATCTCTAAGCCACCCACCCCAGTTTATGAAATATTTATTAAATTGGAGAAACCTTTTCCTCCTAAAATATTGCTAATTGATTAAATCCCTTAATATAGCATTGAATAGACATGAAAGTTACAAACTATACAACTTTTCAACAGTGTAACAAACAAAAAAACAAGGACAAACATATTCATGATGCATTACCTTTGTTTTTATAATGTTTATTTAAAATACATCACCTCACAGTCAAAGTCACTTTTAATCTTTACTGTTACTGCTCACTTCTCCTCAGTCTTGGAAACAAACTCCCACCATTCAGCTTTCTCTGAATAACATTAAAAGTCTCTCAGATATTCTCTTTATATTGTTTTTCATGAGAAGAGTTAAAATCAACTTTTTCAGGAAATGCCTTTCATATTTTCTCATTGGCAGCAAATTCAATCTTTCTGATAATACATTATTTTCTTCCTCTCTGTCCTTAGTCTTTTTCTAATCATCATATTTAACACTCCAAAATTAGAGTTAAATACTCAGTCTTTCCATAGATGGCAATTAAACTATGATTCCCCAAGATTTAATTATATCTCAAAGACACTGTAACAGTATCCACACAAGAAGTTATATTTAATCCAGTATTAAATACATATTAAATTTAACACAATGGCAAAAAAAATTCCCTGTGTTTCTGTGTCTCCTTTTTAACTACATGTGTTCTTTTTTGTGAGCATTTTAAAAGTTTGGTTCACACTTTTTTCCCCCTACTATCAGATTCCTCCTTTCAAATTGTATCTTATATGTATCAAAGTCTTCTATTGTTTCCCTCATTAGAATGTATACTCCTTAAGGCTGGGACTCCAAAGAAAAAGGCTTTTTGCCTTTCCGTCTTCAATGCTCCCAATCATGGTTTAATGTCTGGTAGGATGAATCATTCAGATTCTGAGAGTTCAAATAAAATCCTTATATTAAAATTTTCTAATAATTGTAAAAAAACAGTTCTCAAGGCAGTTAAAAAGGAGTATACAAGGTAATCTCCAACAAGATGAAGGAGTAGATATTTTCTCTGAGTCCCACCATTTCTTATATCTCTCCAATTTAGGCATTATTCACAAGAGATAAAGTAATTTCTGCAGTCTCCACACTTGGTGTCTAAGACACTAATGCAGCAACTTGCAAGGTAACAACTCAATAATCTAACAATAGAGAAGGCTAATCACTAACATTTAGCACCCTCTCTCCCACATCCACCACACTTGGGCAGGGCTTTATAAGGCTTGCAACTCTGCCCTTCCCACCCTCTATCCTCTATCTCCCACACATCACAGAAAGCAAGAACTGTGCATTGCCTCAGAGATCTTCATTGACAACACCCTGTGCTTCAACAGTGCTCAGTCAGAGAACTGAAGGATGGAGGCATCTGGGACAGGGCACCATGGTGTGTGGAGGGAGAGGGCTAAACCAGATTTGAGGGAAAAGGAACTGGCACACAGCTAAGGTCAGTTCTCATACCCCAGAATTCACTTGAGAAAGAGACTGAGACTGGTGAAAAGTTAATTCCTCACCAGGAAAGGAGACTGAGACAGCTTTGAGGCCTGGAAACCATCATCAAAGAAAAAAAGTCAGAAAGTGAGTGATGGGGAAAATACGAGAAAAAAAATTGAAATGGCCAAAGAGTTTCTGAGGAAGAAAACTAAAAAATCCTTAACACAAGCATATAGCATTAATAACAGAAGAGAATATGGTTTCCAGGTCATGTAAGTGAAAGACTGAGTCAGAATAACTCTCAATAAATAGTTAAAGATTAAGGAAAATGAATCAACAACTAATGAGGCAGAAGATTCTCAAGAGGACATGCAACCACAGCATCATGTTCCTGAATGATTCAAGAAAGAAAAATCATTAAAATAGAATTTATGGCCTACACAGCATAAATAATTGGCAGAATAGAAAAACTTGAATTCATAGAGGCAAATTTCACCAAAGAAGGGAAGGAGAGAACAACTGTTTGGAAATGTAGATAGAAGTGAAAAGTAATCTTTTAAAAAAGAAAAAAAAAGTAAGAACATTGAAAAATATAATCACTATATAAGCAAATTATGTGATCTTTAAGATAGGATGTAAAGAGGCAACTTAAGGGTTACAGGTCTCCCAAAAGAACATAACAATTCAAGAAAACCTGAATATCATAATGTAATAAAAAGTATACAAGAAAATTGCCTAAAACATCTGAACACAGAAAACAAAGTACCAGTCAAAAGAAACCTCAAATGATTTAAAACAATAACAACTCAAACCTATGCTACAAATTCCAAGACACACAATGGTTAAATTTAACAATTCCAATGAAAAATAAATCTGTCCCCACCAGAAATCAAAGGAAAGAATTAAATAAAGAGTTCTAAAGAGCAAAGAGCTCAAGATTCAACCCAAGATGACATATCTTGAAAACTTAGTGATATTCAGTGCTATACATAGCACTGAAAAAATATGGATGTTTAAAAAAGAAAGGAGGTATTTGAAGTATTCCTACAAAGACAACCAGACATGGGCAGATCATTTGCCTTGTAAACACCCCAGACTACAGAAACACAAGAAAGTAAACAAACACAGCAACCAAGGAAAGCACAATTAATGAAATAAATTACCCCTCCCTCCAAAAAAGGGGGGGAAATTGTAAATAAAAAGAGCTATGTGAATTTAATCACAACAACATAACAAGAGAAGGAACATTAAGAAATTTCTTTCTAAAAGTACACAAGGAGACAGGGGAAAGCAGAAATCAAATAGAGGTAATGATGGAGGGAAATGCCTGAAAAGCTGTGGATTAAACCTTACAATAACTCACCTACAAGTTAATTAGTGTATTTTTCTATTGTTTGTTTTTTTGATTGAACTATAGTATAGGAGAGTGCATAAAAGAGGTGGGGAGACAAAGAGTACAATGGTTGATGCAACCTAATCCAATCAATGAGTAACAATGAAGAGAAAGTAACTCCTATAGTCTTTCTAGAAGAGATACTACAGGAGAATGGGTAAAGTGGTTAAAACAAGAGAGGAGAGTGGGAAGAGGGAGGGAATTCTTGATTTTGTGGGGGGAGGAGGTCCCATTGAAGAACACTCCCATGGGGGAAGAGATATTCCATAATGGGAGATGGGGACCATAAATTACAATGAGTGTAATCTGCAGGGATTTGATGCTTAGAGAGACCACTACCTCTGAGAGTGTTGTGCCCTCATGGATAGTATCTTTTGCAATTAATACACAGAAAAGTGGGAGGACATGGATCCAGAGAGGAGATTTTATGGCAAATGGGAAAGTATTTTCATGGAGAGTTCTGAGGATAGTAATAAACTGCACAATCAGGAGGATAGAAAACTTTGGGCCATAAGGCAAAGTTTCTATCTTCTCAATCTCCTTCAGGAATTAGTAGTTCTAAAAGTGGGGACAAGACAAAAATGGGGAATCAGGGGACAAGATCTACAAGAAAATAAAATAAAAACTATTTAGAAGAAGGAATCCAAAATAGGTACTCAGAAACTTTCATTCCATGATGAATACCGAAATTAAATGAGTAATAAATAAATACAGTGGCTATGAATCAAATAATAAAAGCCTAGAATAGAAAAAATGGAAGAGAAATAGCAAAGAGACAGAAATAATTTTTTATAAGAAGTGCATAAAGTGAAATTAAAAACTAATATATAAAACAAGTTGAAGGGATAGAAAGGAAGGGGGATATTGCTCAACAACTAAGAGCAAAAAGTAGGGGAAACAGATAACTCATAAAGGGAAAAAGAAAATGAATTAACTTGAGCAAGAATATAAGTGAAAAGAGTAAGAAATGAGTTTTAAACTTTGCAGGTCAGGAGAAGACAGCCTGTGGGAATAGAGTTGCCTTGAAAATGAACATAACCAAAAAAAAGTGCTGTCTTTACAGGAAAAGAAGAAAAAATACCAATTTAGGAAAGAAAAGCATATTAGAGACAAATTGAGGAAAATGGAAAAGTAACTCATAATTTTAATTGTGAATGGACTAAACCATTGAACTAAATGAATGCACTAAATCCAAAAAAATTTAAAAAGACTGATTTGGTAAGAAAACAAAGCTCCACAATCTATTGTTTACAAGTAACACACATAAAAACAAGAATAAGAGAATGGAACAAAATGTACTATGCTTTTGTTGCAATCAAGAGTTGCAATCATGCTATCAGACAAAATAAAAGCAAAAAAAATCACAAAATAAATAGTGATAAACAAGGAAACTTATGCTGATGGGAATTATAGATAACAAACTAACATCAATATTAAATTTACATACTTAATATGCTTTAGCATTTAAAGTCATATAATAAAAATTAATGGAATTACAAGAAGACATAGATCCAACATAATGCAATAATGGTATGAGATTTTAATGTTCCTCTCTCTGTTTTGTACAAGTCAAACAAAGACAAACAAAAGAAAAAATATAGAGTGGAAAAAATTGCTGGAGAAAGTGTAATGGACACCAAGATATAACAGGACAGCTAGGCCAATTATAATTTGATAGGAGTGTTTATTAACCGGCCGGGACTGCCTCTCAGACCAAAAGACAACATCGAGCTTTCTGTTAGACATAATTTTATAGACAATGTGATTGCTAGCAATAGAACATGTTTCTAAGGGGTTAGCATTGTTTCCATTGAAGCTAAGCTTTCTCAGTATTATTCCATTAAGACAAATCATTCCCAGTATTATTTCTGTTCAAGCAAAACATTCTCAGTATTATTCTTATTGAAACAAAGCCTTAGTATTATTTCTACTGAAGCGAAACAGACCTGAATCCGTGGGAATCTGTGGCATGTTTTTAGCAACACAGGTGAAACATTTCTTTACTGTTGGAGCCTATTATGTGGTTTCCAAGGAACCCAGTAGGGGTCCCCTCTAAAAGGTTTAAGGGGGCTCTAGTGTATAATTTCTGGTGGGCACTTCAAAAGTAGAGCTGGAAGACTTAAGACATCTTCCATATGGGACTGCTAACTTATATACATATTTATCAGTGTCAAGTGAAACTTTTGCAAAAATTGACCATGTATTAGGGCATATATATTTCAAATAAATGTTAGAAAATCACAATAGTAAACACATCCTTTACGGACTATCATGCACTAAAAATAGTAACCAGAAAGTTATTGCAATAGTCCAGACATGAGGTGACAAAGGCTTGAAACAGAGGAGTGACAGATTATGAATGGAGGGAGTGTACAGATATATGAATGGAGAACAGTATGAGAAATGTTATGAAGGTAGACATAACAAGATTTGACAAGACATTGGATATATGCAGTGAATACCAGTGGATTCCTAAGGCTACAAGTTTGAGTGGCTTTCATCAACAGCAATAGGGAATTTGGAAAAGGGGGAAGGTTTTGGGAAAAAGGTAATGAGTTGTTCAGAACATTCTAAGTTTAGGATGTCTATAGGATATGCACTTTGAGAGGTCCAAAAAATAGTTAGTGGGGCAAGAGAGGCAGTCAGGAGAGACATCAGGGATGGATATAATGATCCAAGAACCATTTGCATAGCCATGACAGCTGAACCCATAGGATTGAATGAGCTCACTGAGTGAGATAATAGAGAAAAGGGTCCAGGACAGAGCCTTCGAGATACCTGCAGTTACTGTATATGACATAGATGAGGATCCAGCAAAAGAGACTGAGGAGTGGTCAGATATGCAAAAAGAGAACCTAAATAGATCAGGGTCATAAAAACCTAGAGAGGAAAGGGAATCCAGAGAGATAGGATAATCAGCAGTGTCAGAATTTTCAAGGAAATTAAGAAGAACCAGTATTGAAAAAAGGCATTAGATTTGGCAATTAAGAAAACATTAATAACTTTGGAGAGGGTAATTTTAGTCAAATGATGAGGTTGGGATGGCAGAAGACTTTAAAATCAAGTGAGAAAAATTAAGTGGGAACACCAAATTATGAATGGCTTTCTCAAATAGTTTAACCAGAAAGGGGAAGATAAAGGATGATAGTTGCTAGAGATGGATAAAATAGAGGTTTTTAAGGATGAGGGAGATATGGATATATTTTTAGGCAACAGGAAAGTTTATCACCACTCTGAGTGATAGTGTGGGGACTCTGCTGTAGAAGACAGAATGGGATGAAATCAAGGGTGTATATGTACATGAGTTTGCCTTGGCCAGGAGAAGGGCCACCTCTTCATGTGAGAGAGGGGTGAAGGATAAAATAGTGGGAGGAAATAAGTGAGTAAAGTGGAAGAAGGAGGGAGAAAAGGAAGACAACTATGGGTAAAGAATTCTTGACCAATCAAGACATAGAGTGGGTTATAGCAAAGAAAATTAACAATTTTAATTACATAAAATTGAAAAGATTCTGCAGGGAACAAAATCAATATAATTAAAATAAGAAGAGAAACAATTAACTAGGAAAATATCTTTGCAGCAAGTTTCTCTAATGAAAGTCTATTTAAGATAAAGGGAACTTTATATATATATATATTGTATATGCAAATTGGAGTTGTTTGCCAGTAGATTAACCGTCAAAGGGGAAAGGAAGGAAATAACCATTTCTATAGCATATACTCTGTGTTGGGTACTATTAATTGCTATCGTTATCCCTATTTTGTAGTTGAGGAAAATTAAGCAAACAGAAAGTTAAGTGACTTTTCCAGGGCCATAAAACTAGTAAGTGTCTAACACTAGGCTTGAATCCACATCTTCCTGAATCTAGGCTTAGTTCCCTATCTGCCACCAGCTATCTGTATAGGAACTGTATAGGAACAGGAAGGACTCAGAGTGAGAAATGCAAACTATCAATAACCATATTTTTTAAATGATTCAAGTTCTACTATTAAGAGAATTTAAAATTAAAACAACTTTGGGAGTGCTACCTCACACTCATCAGATTGGCAAAAATGAGGGGAAAAATGATAACTGTTGGTGGGGTTGTAGAAGCACATTGCTGTAAAAGTACATTTCTGGGAAGTTACTTCAAATTATATAAAAAATAACTTAACTATATGTATCCTTCAGTACAACAATATTGCTATAAGCATATATTACAGAGAGATATAAGAAGAAAAGGACCTACATACAAAAATATTCATGGCAACAATTTTTGTTGTAGCAAAGAAATAGAAATGAAGAGGGTCCCTGTCCATTGGGGAATGGATGAGCAAATTATAATATATGAATGTAATGAAATCTCATTTAACTATAAGAAATAATTAAATGGATGGATTCAGAGAATCTTCAAAAGACTTATGAATTAGAGAAAAGTATGACTATAACATTATAAAGAAAATCTATTTTGAAAGATTTGAAACTTTTTATCAGTAAAATTGTCAATCACCACTCCAGAGCACTGGTTTTGAAGCCAATGATGCAGAATGAAACATATTTTTGAACGTGACCAGTAGGCAGATTTGTTTTTCTTAACAATTTAAAAGATCAAAATTAATAGTACCTCAAATTTCTACTGTATTGACTCTACAATGTAACTAATTTTATGCTGTTTAATTTTATAATTGTCTGCATCTGCTAAAACCACAATTCTATTTCCTTGAGTTGAGTTCAGGAATTTAGCTTTCACTCTTGGTTTAAAGGTATGATTAAAAGAAAAGTTGATATGGCACAGGGAATAGAGCACCAGCCCTGGAGTCAGAAGTACTTGAGTTCAAATCTGGTGTCAGACACTTAACACTTAGTAGCTGTGTGACCTTGGGCAAGTCACTTAACCCCAACTGCCTTGCCTTCCCCGCTCCAAAAGGGGAAAAAAAACTTACTAGAATAGCTTCAGCCCCTGGACATTGATTTGTTATCTTTAAGCCCCCAAAAGTTAACTTGGCAACTATCCCCAAAAAATGTCAAGCAGAATAATTTCAGAAAAATCTGGGAAGATATATATGAACTGATATAAAGTGAACTGAGCAGAGCCAAGAGATCATAGTGGATGATAACCTGTGAATGACTTAGCTATTCTCAGTTATATAATAATACAAGATAATTCCAAAAAATTATAGTCAGGACCACATTAATTTTAATGCAAATATTTTCTAAGTATTCTGTCTACTTAGTTAACCTCTTTGAGATGAGGGGCTATGCCTTCTAATACTTCCTCTGGACCTTCCAGAACGCCAAGTACTTGAATAGATCTATGATCCCATCAATATAAATATGCCATTCAATGATGAAAATATCCTAACCCACTTATGATTGCTCATCCTTTGCAACTCTTCTCCATGCCCTCTGACAAATTGCTGGAATAAACAGAGCACATAGGCCATCCATAAACTCTCCTTTTCTAGTCTCTCTGATGACACCTTTTCATCCACTTCTCCAAACGTAATCATTTGTCATTTGTAATGCCTACTCAAAGCCACTATGCAAGCCTTCGTTGCCTTTTGGTCAATTGTTAACTGCAGTACTCTGGAAATAGTGATATTCTATTATATACAGATTAGATATTCTATACAGATAGTAATATTCTATGATATACAGATTGATATTCTATACAGATAGAATATCAAAAGAATGTTGTTCTTAAATGGTGAGTTTTTGTTTCAGGGAAAAGCTTGATATTATTAAAAGAATTTTGCAATTTCTCAAAGGTGATCTGGTCTACTCCCTGATCTATACTAGACTCAGTTCATTGTCTATGTGAAATGTCTCTCTGAGACCCTTAAGTCCTCATGGACTAGTTTTGTGTGTAAACTACCTAACTGTACATCATAGGCTGAAGTATAGGCATTCTTCAGTCTCTTTTTTTTATCTTATGTTGATAATTGAGTCAAATTCTTTTGAGTGAACAAAGATTTAATTTTGAGAATCAACAATGTTCTAGGACTTAATGTAATTAGCACAATGTCACTCACAAATGGGAACATCTAGTGGACCTGCACCATCCATAGGAAATACTTCTTCCATTTGGACTCAATACTTGACTTTATCACCAGCAATTTAAAGAATATAAATCTCTGTGTTTCATGCTTTGCTTGATGGTAATAATCAGAGTCACTGAACAAAAGTTGTCTCTTGTTAATCTTTCAAAGAATCTTGTACAGTTTTAGTAGACCTTTTACTGGAGAAAAGCATTTAAGGTAGTCTTTTATCTATCAAATCAAATGCTTATTTTATTTTGGGGGTTTTTTCTTTATGACTTGTCATTTTCTTTATTTGTATCAAATAGTAAATAATAATGACTTTCCTGGTAGTTTAGGGTTTAAATGAGTCCTGTCCTGAAGTACCTACTTTGAAGGCTTGTGACTACTGGCCTTAGCCCCAGAATCTTTGGGTTTGACTGCCTTAGATTAGTGGACTCAACAGGCTTGGGCTCCATAGACTTAGCAGTCTTGGAATAGTTGGGCATGGGAGTCTTAGAATCATTGGGCTTCATGACCTTGGAATCAGACTTGGTGACCTTCACTTTGGACTTGACTGCCTTAAGATTGAATTTTATGCCCTTGGGAACAGATTTGGTGATCTTGGTGTGAGAGTTGGTGACCTTGGGGTAAATGGGCTTGGCAGCTTTGGGGTCAGTGATTCTGGCAACCTCAGAGTTAGGCTTTGTAACTTTAGGGTATGGGTGGCCATTGGTGTCTCTCGGTGACCATTTTGGAGCTGTTGTGCTGAGCATTGGCCTTGGGGATCTTGGGCCTGAGGAACCTGGCCTTGGAGAACTTGGTACTCAGGACCTTGATGGCCTCTGCTTGGGCCTTGGTGGCTTTGCCATTGTTGGCCTGTATTGTCTTCAGTCCCTTCTTGTGTTTCTTGGCAAAGAACATGAGAGTCAATCTCTTTTAAAGATTCATATCTCTGTGACCTAGGTTTCTTGATATCATTTCTGTGCCATTTTCATGATTGGTTATGAGTGGTGTAATTCTTAGACTTAGCTATTCTCACATCACTGTCTATACTAATAGATTCATCACAGACTAGAAGAGATTGAGAGCAAGAGAGAAAACTCAAATGCTTTTAAAAAAATTAACAATCTACAAAACATAGTAGGTTTTCATCTATCCCATACCTTTTAGTTAATTGTATGACTGAAAAAATTTTGTCTGACATGGAATATCATTTATAGGACTTTGCCCAGTTCTTTCTCACATCCTTATCAATGAGGTCCTTGATGTGTTCATAGCTTCTTCTCATTAAATTTTTGTAGTGTTGGGAAACTATACATATGGGTTAGTGGTTATTAATATTTTCTTCATCATCTTTTTTGGTGATAATAATAACAACATATTAACTTTTTCCCCCATGACTTTGGCATCTTGACCTCTTTCAGTTACCTTGAAAATCAGTACCATAGACTGCATTCAGTAAGTGAGCTCTGATTGATTGACACATCTATTTAGCCAAAAAAAGTTCAAGAAGCTCTTTGCCAGTGTTGTACTTAGGACAGTTTCTCAATCAGTAGGTTTTTAGTGATCTGGTTATGCAAAAATTAATCTCCAAAATGATTGTGCATTCTGCTTTATGAAGTTACAAATGAATTTCCCGAATGTCTTTGCCTTTCTCTCTTGATTGGGATGATGTGGTCTAGACTTAGGCCTGGTAGACAGCCTATGGAGGAGGTATCAATTGCAAACTCTATGCAGCTCAACAGCAATGATAAGAGCTAGGGTCATGACCTTATAATGATCCACCAGCCTATTAGTTTACCAATGGGGGCTTCAAATGTCAGCACTGTATTGGTTTATATTTGACTTTTTTGTGTGATAAAGGAATTCCCTTACTTGAAAATTGGAGAAAGCTTTTAGCAGCTGCTGGTAGTCCCTTCTCTTAAAATAATGATAAGTAGAATCTCCACCTAAGAAAGTTAGCCACATGCCTTTTTGTGCTACTGTGACCTTATGTTGGGTGAGTAGACACAGCAAGCAAATGATTTGAACCTGTGGGTTTTTTTTTTTAAAAGGTGGCAATCAAATGTAAATGATGATCCCATTAAATAATGATTTTCATTCAAACCCAACAATACAAATTTCTCAGACTTTGTGATTAGCTCGATGGCAAACAAACTTTGCTCTTTTTGGGGTAGTTAATTTGTGATATTCTGTGATAATTTTAGTTTACTTTTTTTTTTTAAGCACAACACCTCCCCCCCTCCAAAAAAAAACCTCACTACATTCAGTCTCCTGAGAATGTTGGGTCGAGTTTTTTGATCCCTGTTGCTCATTGATTTGAGGACTGATGTAGTGCAAGGGGCCCTTATTAGTGGCGTCTGTCACCGCTGTAATGTTTTTGTTATTTTTCCTCATTTGTTCGCTCTGACATCATGTCATTACAGAATGGTGCTGTTCAGGCCCTGCCTTGGCTGTTCGTTAGCGTGTGTTTAATGAGCAGCTTAATTGAGCTGTCTAGTAGGCCACCTGTCACCCTCCGGACTTATTAACATACTAATGGCCTGACATTGTATTCTCTGACAGGCAACAGGGTTTACTGATTTGATGTCTGGACATGGGGATTTCATGCAGGAATGAGAGAGGATATTGGGAAGGAGGTTTTAAAAACGCAAATTAACTCTTTGGTATCTATGTATTTATGGCTTATTTTTTTTTTCTCAAGTTCAACACATAGCAGGCAAGAAAAACAAATTCTGGTGAGCAAGTCCTGCTCTATCCTTGTAACTGGGGCTTTGCGTCTTCAGAAGAAAAATGTGTCTGGACAAGAAGAGCAGGCTTTGTTTCGATTACAGTATTATTGTGGAGACTACTTCAAAGGATAAATCTTCTTAAGCACAAAGGAAAATTTTGTGACTAGTCTTTTCTCTACTGTGGCTAAACAAATGAAAAGCAGAAATTTTCATTTTAAGGGATTTAAGTGCATTAAATCATTCCCACTTTTAAAATCCTGATGAAAGCATTCGTAGCCAGTGAATACTGGGGGGAGGGAGGATGGGGGGGGAGGATAGGAGGGGAAGGGACATGCAAGATTTACAGGAACTCTGATTTTGTTTGTGTATGTGTAAGTGTGTGTGTGTGTGTGTGTGTGTGTGTGTGTGTGTTTTCTCCCTTCTAGCAGCAGAGAGGAAGACCTTCTGTCACCAGGAAATTTCAGGGAACCAAGCATTGTTAATAGACTTGGGAAAGAGGAAAGGAAAGGATGGGGCTAGTGTCTGAAGTCTTGGGATCTCATTTGAAAACCA
>NW_027187374.1:6792607-6825000 GCF_028583685.1 Petaurus breviceps papuanus | reverse complement strand
TAAACAAGTTATTTCTGCAGAAGGTTCATGATGTAGGGTAGAAAAAAAAGTGAGGTACAACCACAAAAACTGACAAGGCAGAAAAAAACAAAACTCCGAGTGAAAGCGATCCCACCAGGGGTGGAAGCTGAGAGGCATCCTGGGGGTTGGGGGATGGGGAACGGCAGCGATTCGATGTGTAGCAGAATTGGCCAAGGTCTGTAGAAGAAATCCTACTCCATCTCAGGAGCCAGCAGCTATCCCAGATGCCGCTGCTGTAGAGATGCATTCCAGAACTTGGCATTCAGAACCTGCAGCTGACAGGAACTCTCTTTATGTGTCTCCGTAAGTGTAGGCTCCTACCACCCCCATTCCCAGTCTTGAGCAGAGAAGAATGACGCTTGAACTCCCTCCCCACTTCCTGCATATGTCTCCAAGCAAGGGCTCACTTCATACCCTCAACTTCAGGCAGTCTTCTTTATTTTATCAAAAAACAAGGCACCAACTTAACTGCAACCACTCCCTCATTATCTATACTCAAACCAAGATTGCCACGAAAATTTTAAAAAACTTCATCTGAGCCTTAAGTCTCCAGCTTCTTCTAAATCAAACCCTTTACCAAAGCTGCTAAGCCCCAGCCAAGTTGACAGAATTGATCCTATCCTCTGCCAGCCTCTGCCCACCCACGCCTTACTGCCTAGCCCAGGATGTGTCAGTGGGCAAATGGTTAAGAGATGGAATACCAGCAGAAGGGACAAGCCAAAGAATAAATGGCCTGTGTAATCCACAACAATCAAAATCTGAGTAATCAAGAGTTATCTTTTAAGTGGAGAGTTCAATAACATATCTGGCCCACTGCAAACAGTTCCTCCTTATTAAGGGTTCCTGATCATAGGATCACAAGATCTCCCAGTTGGAAGGAACTTTACAAGCCATATGGTCCAATTCATATATAAACAGCAATCTCCTGTACAACATCTTTAACAATCAGTAGTGTGCTGGTAAATGTTTAACAAGTGGTTCATACACACACATGGGTGTGTTATGTATATATGCATATATGTACAAAAGTTTATTTTTCAATTAAAATTTTAATTTAATTATTTTACTCATATAAACAATAGCAGACATATAATATACATTATTCCTTATTGTAAATTCCATATAGCCAACTGACCTTCATGGAATACTTTCCTTGATTTTTGCCCAACTCTTTTATCCATAGCCAGCGTATGGTGCAATTCAACCATGATTTTATAGATGGAATTATATCCCAATCTGGCAACTCTTCTTCCAATAAATCCATTCTCATTAAATAGGATATGTAACCTACTGTTAAAACTATTTCTAACCCTTGTAAAAACAATATTCAATAACATATTCATAAATTTTCTTTTAGCTTGAGCCCAATTGACTAGTGCTATGTTCTTTTTTAGCTTTTGGCATAGTTGCAAGGATTGGAAAGTTGCTTGACTCTAAATTATTATCTACAAAATCCCCCAAATCTTTCAGATCAATTCCATGTTTTACAATTTCACTTATATAATGTAATTTTTTCACCACTTCATGGTAAAATTAGTTCAGGGACATTGTGAAATAATGAGTGTAAAACATTTTGCAAAACTTAAAGGGCTTTATAAATGTCAGCTATTATTATTATTGTTAGTATTATTGTCATCAGGCCTCCATTCTGGTAAAAACTTTATTCCCTGAGCCTTCCACTGTACTCCTATTGGGCTTAAGCAATGTTTATACAGGGGTGCCCTAGTAAATGTTTTTACTAGGGGGAGGGGAAGCATATACACACTTTTAAACTTAATCTACATTATTAGCACTTTCTTAAGTCTAGATAATCAACAAAACAAGAAATAAATATTGATTTGTAGGGATTGCCAATTTCTAAGCTATAAATGCTCACACTGAAAATTTCATAATCATTGCAAACTAGTTAGATCTGGCTCCAGGAAACTCCTGAGTTAATTCTTCATATGGCCAAGCTGATAACCCAAATAAATCTAAATTATTAAAGATACTTTCATCAATCTTTCTGTTCAATAAAACATGTAAGTTCTTGAGTTTAATTATATATTTCTAATAACCCATTTCTTTGTTGTTGTTGTGATTCAGTTGTTTTCAGTCATGTTCAATTCTTTTTTATCCCATTTGGGGTTTCCTTGGCAAAAATACTGGTGTGGTTTGCCATTTCTTTCTACAGTTCATTTTATAGATGAGGAAGCTGAGGCAAATAGGGTTAAGACACTTGTCCAAGGTCAGACAGCTAGTAAGTGTCTGAGGCCATACCGAACTCAGGTCTTGAAATTGACCAATGAACTTCTCTGGGCAACCAAATTTTGACAAAATTTTCCATAAGCCCACACAACTAACAGCATCAAAGGCCTTGGTCAGATCAATGAATGTTGATGTGTGACCATGGTCCATATTTGGAGATGCTTCCAATTCTATAGGACTACTGATGTCTTCTAGGGATGTTACTGAGTTACTAGACATTACCAGTGATGTTACCACAAGACCTACTTCACACTACTGGACATGAAGTCTCTGCCTGCCACTGCTGTGCTAGCCATGGCCCCACTGTACATTTCTCTACAGAATATACAGTCTCAGTCAGACATTGTTACACGTGACCCCATGGGGTATGTAGCGGTAGACCCTTAACTATAGTTCAAGCTCTACCCCAGGAGAAGACTGAACTCTGACATATTCTTTTACTGAAAGGAATAGGTTTTTATAGTTCTTTTGAGGAAAGCAACCACATTTGCCTGAGCTATAGTAACAGCAACAGTCATAGGAGAAAAAAGTCCCTCGACTTTTTTTCTTTCTTTCCAGAATCTTGGTTAAAATCCATTTCATCAGGGCAGCTAGGGGGCGCAGTGAATAGAGCACCAGCCCTGGAGTCAGAAGGACCTGAGTTCAAATCTGACCCCAGAAACAACACTTACTAGCCATGTGACCTTGGGCAAGTCACTTAACCCCAATTGCCCTCCCTGCAAAAAAAGCAACCAGAAAAAAAAAAGAATGCATTTCATCTCTTACAGGAGACCTTTTGCCCTAGGGGCTAAATTCATTTTGATACAGAGCAGGGTCTCTCAAGTGTCCTTGGGTTTAATAATTTATTTTGACTAAAGCAGCTGATCATTGGACTCAAGTCTGTGGACAACTTCACTCTAGCCTATTAACACTCTGTATACTAGTTGGAATTAATAAAAAATTCTAGGAATGACCAAACAGCTTCTGGAGTTCAGGGTTCCCTGTTTTTTTGTTTTTGTTGGGGGTTTTTTTTGGAAGGGGGAAGGCAAGGCAATTGGGGTTAAGTGACTTGCCCAAGGTCACACAGCTAGTAAGTGTGTCAAGTGTCTGAGGCCAGATTTGAACTCAGGTCCTCCTGACTCCAGGGCTGGTACTCTATTCACTGTACCACCTAGTTATCCCTAGGGTTCCCTGTTTTTAATTTTTCCAATTCCACATCTCTCCTGCTTTCTCATATCAATGAGTGGGCACTGAGAAAGGCACAGAGACAACCCTAAGCATAGGGAGCAACACTAATCTAGGAGATCAGTGTCTCACCTACTTGTTTAACCACATTCCTGGCCTTTCCTATGATACAGTTAGACAAGCTTTGAAATCAGCCTTATACTTCTCTTGATTCTGCCCATTGTTCTTAATTCAATTCTCTTAAATAAAGCACAACAGATATAATCCTTTTTCATCATTGAGAAACTTGCTACCAATTGCAGATACCCAATATTCAAGTACACATGTCTTATTTTCTTAACAAGATTGCATAATTCTTAAGGATGGAAACCATGCAGAGAATACAAAAGATGCCAACATAGGACAGCACTTCCCCCATCCCAACCTAGCTGCAGATTAAAGTATGCATGTTACCTTAAGAGTTTTTATAGTTGCACTGTTTGTTTTATGTTTATGCAATTTAAAATGATTACTGAATTTGAAGAAACTAAAAATCACTTGCACCCAAAAAAAAGGATAGTAATCATGTCTTATATTTCTTAAAGTCTGATTCAGTTTAGAGTGTGAAGGGAATGAAGAAATCATTTCAACCCAACCACCCAATAGGTATTTAATAAATGTTTGCTGACAGATTCATTGTATAGAAAAGGAAACTGAGACCCAGAGAAGTTAAATGCCCAAAGTCATATAGTTAACAAACTGCTGAACTAAGTATGTCTTTTGTCTCCAAATCCAGTATATTTCCTACTGCTCTTTGCTGCCTACTCATTGTGTTATCCTGAACATAACAAATATTCAGTAATAATTTGTTGATTAACTCTAGTAAAATCAATCATGAAAATCAATAATTAAAAATCAATCTGAAGGCCTCTCTCAAGTTCCAATGTTGCATTTCATTTTTAAATTATCTTTATTTATTTCTATATATGTATATACCAATAACTGCAAAATAGATTTGACAACAATTTTAAAAAATGTTGAGTTCCAAATTCTATTTCTTTCCTACTCCTACCCTCTCCTTGAGAAGGCAAGCAACTGATATCAATTATACATGTGAAGTTGTGAAAAATATATTTCCATATTAACCATGTTGCAAAAGAAAACACAAACAAAATAAAACAATAAAAATAAAGAGAGTAAAAAATGTATGCTTCAATCTGCATTGAGAGTTCATCAATTCTCTCTCTGAAGGTAGATAGCATTTTTCATCATGGATCCCTAAAAAATGTTTTGGGTCATTGTCTTGATCAGAGTAGCTAAGTCTTTCCGAGTTGATACATCCTTACAACATTGTCCTTACTATGTACAATGTTCTCCTGGTTCTGCTCACTTCACTTTGCTTAAGTTCATATATGTCTTCCCAAGGTTTTCTGAAACCATACCACTTGTCGTTTCTTATAGCACAATAGTATTCCTTCACAATCATATACCACAACTTGTTCAGCCAATCCCCAATTGATGGGTGTCCCCTTGGTTTCCAATTCTTGGTCACCACGAAAAAGAGACACCATAAATATTTTTGTTCTTATGTGTCCCTTTCTCTTTTCTTTTATGTCTTTGGGATACAGACCAATACAGTGGTATTACTGGATCAAGGGTATGCACTTTTATAGCCCTTTGGGCTTAGTGCCAAATTGCTCTCCAAAATGGTTAAATTAGTATACAACTCTACCAAGAGCACATTTGTGTCCCGATTTTTCCACATTCTTTCCAACCTTTGTTATTTTCCTTTTCTGTCATGTTAGCCAATCTGATAGGTGTGTCTCAGACTAGTTTCTCAAGTAGGTATCTCAGAGTTATTTTAGTTTTAATTTTTCTGATCAATAGTGATGTAGGGGAATTTTTCGTATGACAATAGCTTTGATCTCTTCTTCTGAAAACTGCCTGTTCATATCTTTGACCATTTATCAACTGGGAAATGGTTCTTATTTTTATAAATTTGGTTCAGTTTTCTCTATATTTGAGAAATGAGACCCGTATTGGGCAAACTTGCTGTAAATATTTTTCCCAGCTTCCTGTTTTCCTTCCAATTTTGTCTGCTTCAGTTTTGTGCTAAAACTTTTTAGTTTCTTATAATCAAACTTATCTATGTTACCATAATCTTCTCTATCTCTTATTTGGTCCTAAAACCTTCTCTTATTCATAGATATGACAGGCATATTTTCCATGCTCCCCTAACTTGCTTATGATATCACCCTTTATGTGTAAATAATTTATCCATTTTGACTTTATCTTGGAATATGATGTGAGATATTGGCCTGTGCTTAGTTTCTGACAAACTGCTTTCCAGTTTACCCAGCAATTTTTGTCAAATGTTGAGTTCTTGCCCCCAAAGCTGGGATCTTTGGGTTTAACACTAGATTATTATGCTCATTTGCTATTGTATTTTATGTATTTAATCTATTCCACTGATCCACCACTCTTTAAACTAGATTGTTTTGATGATTACCACTTCATAATATAGTCTGAAATCTGGAACTGCTAGGTCGCTTCCCTTAACACTTTTTTCCATTGATTTCCTTGATATTCTTGACCTTTTGTTCTTCCATATGAATTTTGTTACTATTTTCTTCTAGCTCTATAAAATAATCCATTGATAGTTTGATTGGTAGGGCACTGACTAATAAAACTTTGACAAAATTATCATTTTTATTATATAGACTTGGCCATGAACAATTATTATTTCCCTAATTGTTTAGATCTGTCTTTAATTGTGTGAAAAGTGTTTTGTAATTATATTCATATGATAGCCAGGTTTGTCTTGGCAGGTAGACTTCCAAGTATTTTATTTTGTCTTCAGTTATTTTAAATGGAATTTCTCTTTCTATCTCTTCCTGATGGGTCTTATTGGTAGTATACAGACATGCTGATGTTTTTTGTGAGTTTATTTTATATCCTTCAACTTTCATTGTTTCAACTACTTTTTTTAGTTGATTCATTTGAATTCTAAAAGTATACCATCATATCATCTGCAAAGGTTACTAGTTTTGCTTTTTATTGACTATTTTTATTCCTTTAATTTCTTTTTTTTGGTCTAATTTTTATAGCTCACATTTCTAGTACAATGTTGAATAATAGTGCTGATCATGGGCCTCCTTATTTCACTCCTGATTTTACTGGGAAGGCTTCAAGTTTATTCTTGTTACAGATAATGCTTACTCTTGATTTTAGATAAATGCTACTTATTATTTCAAGAAAGGCTTAATTGATTCCTATGTTTTCTAGTCTTTTTTGTTTGCTTGCTTGTTTTGCAAGGCAATTGGGGTTAAGTTGACTTGCCCAAAATCACCACAGCTAGTAAATGTCAGTGTCTGAGAACGGATTTGAACTCAGGTCCTACTTACTCCAGGACTGGTGTTCTGTCACTGTGCCACCTAGCTTCCCCACTTTCTAGTATTTTTGTAAAACAGGAATGGGTGTTGTATTTTATCAAAAGGCTTTTTCTGCATCTATTGATATAATAATATGCTTTGGGAGGGGTTGTTATTAAAATGGTTTATCATTCTGATAGTTTTCCTAATATTGCACCAGTCCTGCATTCCTCGTATAAATCCCTCCTAGTCATGATGTATGATCTTTGTGATATAGTGCTATAATTTTCTTGCTAGTATTTTATTTAAAATTCTGCATTAATATTCATTATGAAAATTAGCCTATAACTTTTCTTTGTTTTTGTTTTCCCTGGTTTAGGTATAAAATCCATATCTATGTCATAAAAGGAATTTGGTAGGATTCCTTCTTTATCTATTTTTTCAAATAGTTTATATTGTATAGGCAGTCATTGTTCCTTAAATGTTTGGTAGAATTCACTTGTAAATCCTGGGGATTTTTTTCTTAGGGAGTTCATTGATGGCTTGCTTAATTTCTTTTTCTAAGATAAGGATATTTAAGTATTCTATTTCTTCTTCTGTTAATCTGGGCAATTTATATATTTGTAAATATTCATTCATTTCATTTAGGTTGTCAGTTTTAATGTCATGTAATTAAGCCAAATAACCCTTAAAATTGCTTTAATTTCATCTTCATTAGTAATACATTGAACCTTTTCATTTTGATACTGGTAATTTGGTTTTCTTCTATCTTTTCAAAATCAATTTAACCAGTGTTTTATTTATTTTATTGGTTTTTCCATAAAACTAGTTCCTAGTTTTATTAGTTTATTTTAAAAATTTCCTTTTTATTGGTGTCTTCTTTGGTTTTCAGTATTTCCATTTTGTTATTTAATTGGGGATTTTAAATTTGTTCTTTTCCTAGGTTTTTTTTAGTTGCCTACCAAATTCATTTATCTGATTTTTCCCTCTTTTATTGATGTATACATTTAGGGATATAAAATTTTCCCAAAGTACTCCTTTATCTGCATTCCACAAATTTTTGGATGTTGTCTTATTGTTGTCATTCCTTTTAATGAAATTATTGTTTCTGTAATTTGTTCTTTGACCCACTCATTTTTCAGGAATAAATTATTTTATTTCCAATTAACTTTTAATCTATGCTTCCATCACCCTTTATTAATTGTAATTTTTATTGTATTGTGGTCTAAAAAGGGTGCATTTAATATTTCTTCTGTTCTGCATTTGGTTGTGAGGTTTTTATGTGTTAATATATAGTCAGTTTTTGTGAAGGTGCCAAGAACAGTTGAAAAAGAGGTATACTCCTTTCTATTCCCTTTCAATTTTCTCCAGAGGTCTAGAATGTCTAATTTTTTCCTAAATTTCTATTCATCTCTTTGATTTATTTCTTACTTACTTCACTTTTTTTTTGGAGGGCAATTTGGGGTTAAGTGACTTGCCCAAGGTTACACAGCTAGTTTTTGTGTTAAGTGTCTGAGGCCAGATTTTGAATTCAGGTACTCCTGACTCCACTTAGCCACCCCTCCTATTTACCTTATACCGTGTTTCCCCGATAATAAGACCTATCCCGAAAACAAGCCCTCCCCTTACTGTGTAAGATTCCTCTAAAATAAGCCCTCCCCCGAAAATAAGCCCTATTGAGATTGCTACTGTAGTGAAGGTGATCCCCTGCACTACATGCTACATTAAGGTACCCTCTGTATGCACCATCCCCCCCTCCCCCGGTGAAACGCACGCCGCGCTCCGAGCTGCATCCAATCAGAGCTGCAGCAGTGAGTGCGTCATCCTGTTCTTCCCCAGTGATTTGCTTGCTGGTACATTTTTTTGTTCACATTTACCGGTTTATTAAAATTGCTGTCAATGTTCATTAAAATAAGCCCTCCCCTGAAAATAAGCCCTCTGGTGTTTTTCTGTCCAAAAAAATAATAAGACAGTGTCTTATTATTGGGGAAACACAGTAGTTAAATTTATCTATCTCAGAGAGGGGGAAATTGAGGTCCCCCATTAGTAGTTTTACTATCTATTTCCTCTTGTGATTCATTTAACTTTTCCCTTAAGAATTTGGATGGTATGCCATTTGGTGCATGTCTATGGTGCCTTTTAGCAAGATATAGGTTCTTTGCTTATCCCTTTTAACTAGGTTTCTTTTTACTTTTGCTTTGTCTAAGATCATGATTGTTACTCCCTTTTATTAACTCCCCCTTTTCTCTTATCCTTTTCCCCTTCTACTTCCCTGTGGTGTAAGATAGATTTCTAGGGTTGAGTAGGTGGTGCAGTGAATAGAGCACTGGCCCTAGAGTCAGGAGGACCTGAGTTCAAATCCAGCCTCAGACACTTACTAGACATGTGACCTTGGGTAAATCACTTAACCCCATTTGCCCTGCCTTCCCCATTCCAAAAAGAAAAAAAGAGATAGATTTCTATTACTACTTGAGCATGCACATATATTTTCCTTCTTTAAATCAATTTAGATGTGACTGAAGTTCAAGCATTGCCCTCCTACCATTTTCTCTTCTATTTTAAAAGCTCTTCTATGAGCACGTCTTTTATGTAAGATAATTTTCCCCATTCTTCCTCTCCTCTCCCCCTTCTACTAGGGCATTCCTCTTCCTCACCTACCCACTTTTTAAATATCATCCTAAAATAACCAACTTACTCGTGCATCCTCTTTTCATGAAGAGCCCTTCAATCTGCCCTAATAATGATAAAATTCTTAAAAGATACATGTATCATCTTCCCATATAGAAGGGTAAACAGTTTAATCTTATCAAGGTCCTTATGGTTTCTCTTTCATGTTTACCTTTTTATACTTCAATTGAATCTTGTATTTGAAAGTCCAATTTTCTACTCAGCTCTGGTCTTTTCATCAGTAATATTTGAGAGTCCTTTATTTCATAAAATATTCATTTACTCCCTGAGAGATGGTACTTAATTTTGCTGGGTAGTTTAGTAATGGTTGTAATCCCAGTTCTTTTGGCTTCTGAAATATCATATTCCATGCCCTCCACTCCTTTAATGTGGTAGCTACTAAATCTTGTGTGATCTTGACCGTGTCTCCACAGTATTTGAAAGGTTTCTTTTTGTCTGCTTGAAGTATTTTCTTTTTGACCTGAGAGCTCTAGAATTTGTCTATAATGTTACAGGGAGTTTTTGTTTGGGGACCTCCTTCAGGTAGTAAATGGTAAATTCTTTCCATTTCTGTTTTACTCTCTGATTTGAGGATATCAAGGAAGTTTTCCTTGAAAATTTCTTGAATAGGTTCTCTAGGATATTACTTTGCTTTATTACTTTAAGGTAATCCAATAACTCTTAAGTGATCTCTCCTTGATCTATTTTCCAGGTCAGTTGTTGTTCCTATGAGATATTTCACATATCTCACATTTTTTACATATCACATTTTTTTTTCATTCTTTGGACTTTGCTTTATTGCTTTCTGATGTCTCATGGAGTCATTAGCTTCCATTTGCCCAACTCTAATTTTTAAGCAATTATTTTCATCCTTGAGTTTTTGAACTTCTTTACTATTCAGACAATTCTGCTTTTTAAGGAGTTATTTTCATTGGTGAATTTTTGTATGTCTTTTTCCATTTGGCCAATTCTGTTTTTTAAGGTGCTGTTTTCTTCAGGGTTTTTGGGTGTTTTTTTTGCCTTTTTTCAAACAAAGTAGTTAATTATTTTTTTCATAATTTTCTTCCTTTGCTTTCATTTATTTACCTAATTTTTTCTCCACCAATCTTATTTAATTTTGGAAATAATTTTTTAATTCTTACAGGAATTCTTTTTAGGATTGTTCCAATTTACATTTTATTCTTTGAAGTGCTGTTTGCAGCTTTTTTTACTTGATTTTCTTATTCTGAGTTTGTGTCTTGATCTTCCTTGTTATTATAGTAGCTTTTATGGTCATGTCCTTTTTTGTTGTTTGCTCATTTTTCCACACTATTTCTTGATTTGGAATTTAATGTTAATGTTGGACTCTGTTCTTAGCCTGGGAGGGAGCACAGTTTCAAGCTTTAGGCTTTTTCTCACTTCTATTTTTAGAGCTAGTTGTGGGCATTTAGAAGCTTTTGGTGCTTCTAAGGTGGTGTGATCTGGGAAGAAGTGTGGTCACTGTTCTACTGTTCTGTACTCTGGTCTTTACCCAGGAAGGGCTCCTGAGCCCTTGGGATTGTAATTTGTGCTGCTTCTTAGGGCCCCTGCTGCCTTGGGACTGAAAGTGATATTGCCCTTTTGGGCTTCCACTCTCTCGACCAAAAGTGCTCTTCTCTCCCCTTTGAACTATGACCCAGAAGTGGGAATAGGCAACTCACTAAACAGCATCTGGTCCTGCATCTGGTACTAAAATAGATATGCCCTGTGATCTCTTTCCAACCAGGTACAAGGTCCCCTTATCATCTCTAGCTTGATTGCTTCTGAAACTGCTGTTGCTTCTGTCACCACTACTACCTAGTCCTACCACTACTATTTCATCCATATGTGCTCCCTAGCCTCTACCCCAATGTCACTGATCTCTCTTTCCAACCTCCTATGTTGTCTTTGGCTAAAAAAATGTCTCATTCTGGACTTTTGTTGGCTCTGCCACTCTAGAATTCAATTTTAATTGCTATTTTAAAGTTGTTTGGAGGTGTGAAGAGCCATTAATTAAATTATTAAAGCTTCCATATATGTGTAAATGTAACTGCAAAGAATGTGTTCCTCCCCCCCCCCCCACCTTAACAAAATAGCTCCTTTCTTAATATAAAGAAGTATTTAAGTTTTGCATAGTCAAAGTCACACTCATTGGTTATACCCTTTAGGCACAAGTTTCACACAGATATGCTTAGATGGCCCCAAGTCACTACTTGAACTCACACTGTGAATGCACCCCAGATAAACTTCCACTCCCACCTCCACTTACCCTTTTAAAAATTGTATTTAAAAATACATGATTTTGTCCACTGGTTAGCCAACCTCAGCCAGAGCAGACCAGACAGCTTGTTCACTATGGATAATTTGCTGACAGGATGGGAGAGCCCACCTAACTCTGTCCAAGGGGAGCCATTATCTGTATCTGCCTTAATGGGACAATCTCATACTCCATGTAAGCACAGAAAGCTTTTGACAAACAGCTCCCATCAGTCTTGACCTGCCCTGGCCTAGGTCTTCATACCTGCCTTTACAATAAATATCATATATTGTCAATCACTCCTGACTGGACCCAAGTAATTTATGGCACCAACCAGCATTTCATGTCCTGTGTTGACAGAGGGAAATGTTGAGAGAGCTCAATTCAGTGCTTTCTCTGTTCTGCCATCTTGGCTCCACCCTTAACATTGCATTTCTAATTTCATTTCTACTGATACACCACAGTTACCACAAATTCAACATATCTAAAATTAGACTCATTGGACATAGACCAGCAGGAGCAGACTGAAGGAGAGTGAATACTGGCAGCTGTGGAAGTTTCCAGACTTCTCAACCCATAAACACCAAAGAGAAAGTAAAAGGTCAGTAGGGAACCCTGTTGATCCTGTGTGATAGAATAGCAACATTTAGCCCCTGCCCCAGGGAGGCAGAGGTGACGGCGGCTGCAACTGCTGCCACTGTTGGCTGCTGCTTCTGTTTCTAGGCCTACAGATTGTAGGGAGACCAAGTGACTGTCCAGAGGGCATTTTCAGGAATCTCTCTGCTGGCACTGAGGCAGGATTCTCTTTCTTTGCCCTGCTTGGATCTGGGTTACAGTCTTGGGTGGTGATCCTGGGGTGAGGAGCGCTGGTGTGGCAGAGTTTGTTGAGGCTGTGGAAAGTTCTCCTCACAGTTCTGAGGCTAGTGCCTGGAAAAACTCTTGCATCAGTTGCACAAAACCCCAAAAATTTGGGACCCAGCACTCTCCACTCTGGAAGCAAAGTTCTACTTTGACAAAGAGCTCAAAAGTCAAGTAATTAGCTGGCAAGATGAGCAAACAGAGGAATTGCAATCAGACTATACAATACTTTGGGGGGGGGGGACAAAGAAGATCAAAACATAGAACCAAAAGAAGACAACAAAGTCAAAATTCCTGCATCAAAAGCCTCCAAGAAAAATATGAGCTGGTTGCAGGCTCAAGAGGAGTTTTGAAAATCAAGTAAGAGAAGTAGAGAAAACTTGGGAAGAGAAATGAGAATGATGCAAGAAAATCATGAAAAATGAGTCAACAGCCTGATTGAAGAAAATACCTTAAAAAATAGACTAACTCAAATGGCAAAAGAGATCCAAAAAGCCAATGAGGAGAAGAATGCCTTAAAAAGTAGAATTGCCCAGATGGAAAAGGAATTTCGAAAACTCACTGAGGAGAATAACACCTTCAATATTAGATTTGAGCAAATGGAAGCTAATGACTGAAAAATCAAGATACTATAAAACAGATTCAAATGAATGAAATGAAATGAAAATGTAGATATGAAAATGAATAAAATGAAATGAAATGAAACAATGAAAAAATAGAAGGCAATGTCAAATATCTTATTGGAAAAACCATTGACCTGGAAAAGAGAACCAGGAGAGACAATTTTAAAATTATTGAACTACCTGAAAGACATGATAAAAAAAAGAGCCTAGAAATCATCCTTCAAAAAATTCTCAAGGAAAATTGCCCTAATATTCTAGAACAAGGGGGCAAAATAGAAATGGAAAGAATTCACCAATCACCTCTTTAAAAAAATCCCTAAAATAAAACTCCTAGGAATATTATAGCCAAATTCCAGAGTTCCCAGGTCAAGGAGAAAATATTACAAGCAGTCAGGAAGAAACAATTTGAGTATTGTGGAAACACAGGATAACACAAGACCTAGCATCTTCTACATTAAGGGATCAAAGGGCATGGAATATGATATTCTGGAGGTCAAAGGAGCTAGGATTAAAACGAAGAATCACCTATCCAGCAAAACTGAGTATAATATGGATATTCAGTGAAATAGAGGACTTTCACGCATTCTTCATGAAAAGTCCAGAACTGAACAGAAAATTTGACTTTCATATACAAGAAGCAAGAGAAGCATGAGGAGGTAAATAGGAAAAAGATATCATAAGGAACTTATTAAAGATGAACTATTTACATTCCTATGTGGAAAAATGATAATTGTAACTCATGAGACTTTTCTCAGTATGAGGATAGTTGAAGGGAATATATATATATATGTATACATACATGTATATGTATGTACAGGAGGGTATGTGTATGTATATATATGTGCGTGTTTGTGTGTACATGTATACATAGAAGGCACAGGATGAGTTGAATATGAAGGGATGATAACTAAAAAATAAAATTAAGAGGTGAGAGAGGAGAAGGAGAGAGGGAAAGATAGAATAGGGTAAATTATCTCACATAAAACAGGCAAGAGAAAACTGTTACAATGGAGCAGAAGACCAGAAAGGTGAAAGGGAATGAGTCAACTTTACTCTCATTGGATTTGGCTTAAGGAGGGAATAACATACACACTCAATTGGGTATTTTACCCTGCAGGAAAGCAGGGGGGAAGGAGATAAGAGGGGGGATGATAGAAGGGAGGGCAGATTTGGGGAGAGGGTAGTTAGAAGCAAACACTTTTGAAAAGAGACAGGGTCAAAGGAAAAAATAAAATAGATGGGGGGTGGGATGGGATGGAGGGAAATATAGAGAGTCTTTCACAAGATAACTATTATGGAAATGTTTTGCATAACTACACACATACAACCTATATTGGATTGTTTGTCTTCTCAGTGGGAGTGGGTGAGGAGGGAAGAAGGGAGAGAATCTGGAAATCAAAGTTTTTAAAACAAATGATAAAAATTGTTTTTTACACGCAACTAGGAAATAAGATATATAGGCACTGGGGTATAGAAATCTATCTTGTCCTACAAGAAAGTAAGGGGGTGGGGGAATGAGGGAGGATATAAGAGAGAACAGATTGGGGGAAGGGGTATTCAGTATGCTTGCTATCTTGGGGTGCAGGAGGTAGGGGAGAGATGGGGAGAAAAATTGTAACTCAAAATTTTGTGGAAGTGAATGTTAAAAATTAAAAAGTAAATAAATAAATTTATTTTAAAAAATAAAATAAAATTAGACTCATCATCTTCCTCTCAGCTCCATATCTCCTTCCTGATTTCCTTATTTTTGTTCATGACACCACCTCTGACACTCATCATTAATTACTAACTGAATTTTTAATGTCCTGTTCTCTTTGACATCTCTAAAATATTTTGATGCTATTGACTGTCCCTTTCTTCCTTTACTTTGACTTCTGATATATCACACTTTCCTAGTTGTCTTCCTATCTGTATAATAACTCTGGTTCTAGTTCCTGATCCTCTTTTCATCTCCTCACTGTAGGTGATCCCAAAGGTTATGTATTTGTTCCTTTTCTCTTCTTTTCTGGTGTTCTTTCCTTTGGAAATCTCATTTGGTCCCATGACTTGAATTATATCACCTCTAATCAGAGGATTTCAAATCTTCCCTGTTCTAAATTCAACATGTTCTAAACTAACTTTTCTCCCAAAACCTGTTCCTTCCAATTTTAATGAAATAAAAATCTTGGTTGTATCTTTGATTCTCCCTCCCCCATCTCTTATCAATTAACTACTGAATCTTATTAATTCTGATTTCAAAATTTAAAGATATTCTCAGTCTCCCCTTCTATCAAACTAGGAAAAGTCCTCCTTGCTACATGCCTGGATAATTATTGTCTACTAAATTGTCTATTAAAGTTCTTCCTACTTCTAGTCTCTTCCCTTTCTTTCAACTTTCGTAACACTGCCCTACTAATTTTCCTTTTGCGTAAATGCAGTTATGTTATCTGTTCAGGACAAGTCAATGACTGACTATTGATGACAATATAACATTAAAACACTTTATCCTGGAATATAAGGGGTCCCACAAATTTTTGTCACTCTATTTTCTATCCTTGTCTCATATTACTCCCTGTTCTCTAGCTAAAGTAGACTTCTCATTACCCTTCAAACCACCCCAATAATCTCATATCCCTACCTTTGTTCACACTGTTTTCTATGCAGAGCATTTTCTTCTTTGTTACTCCATTTCCCATGTTGATTTCCACACGTAATCTTCTATAAAGTCTTCGCCAACATGAATTTATCATGAATTGCTTTGTTTGATAATTACAGAACTGTTTTAGATAGTCTTTGTAATTCCCACAGAATCCTGTATGCTGTTTCTCTTCCTGCAATTTTTCCTACTCTCCAGCATATGGCACTCATTTCCTTTCCCAGGAGACCATCTCCAACATGGCTGGTGGGGCAAAACACTGTTTTGACCAAATGTGTTGGGAGTGCAGAATGCACTTCCAGATTAGATAGCCATCATTTCTCTGCAGGTTACTTTTCTACATCTGTTCCCACAGACTTCAGACTTCACCTAACAAAAGATGTCCCTTGCAACTCTCTACAATTCCATATTAGCTTGTTTAAGTAGCTTGTTACAGCTTGCATTCTGTCTTTACTTTAAGTGATGTGTCATCTTCCCACTAGATTTAGGGACTGAAAGAGTTCCCACTTCTTTCCCTAATTTGCTCTTCAGTTCCCTACCCTTCCACTTGGGTAGGTGGGTGAATTTCAAAGGCTGCTTCACAAAACATTTAGGAAAGTGAGGCAAAAGGAAATATATTGGGGCGGCCAGGTAGCATAGCAAATAAGAGCACCAGCCCCAGTGTCAGGATAACATGGGGATCCAATCCGGGCTCAGACACTTAGCACCTACCCAGAAACACCTGGCCATGTAACCTTGAGCAAATTACTTAACCCCAATTGCTTTAAAAAAAAAAAAAAAAGGAAATCTATCTTTCCCAATACTGCCCAAGTGCTAAGGAGAGAAAGAATTGTAATCTCTGGTGTAATGTAGAGACTGGCTAGTGAGGGCCTTGTTCTTAGAGTAAGTATAATAATAGAATAATAGAAGCTTGGTGAGCCTAACTCTAGAAGTCCACAACAAAAGGATAATTTCTCTCCCCACTTCAGAGCAGGAGCAGATAGCTTCTATTTCCTGTTGGCTTACTGCAAGAGGACAAAAAAAAACCCTTTTGATTGGGTGTTGAGCCAGAATTTAGTGGGCATACAAAGGTTCAAACTGAGGACCTCTTCCTCTTTCTTCCCTGAGAGCAAGGGAGGCAAGAACTGCTGTAAGTCTTCAAAGGTAGCAATGGGTAGCCTGACTAAGTGGTGTAGGGCAGGGCAGAACATACATGCTCTAGGGCTCATTCTTCTAACCTCCTAAATGAGCAGATTTGATCTCCAAAGAACAGCTACTACTTCTTCCCTCAAGGTTCTATGGCTAACCATGAGGGGTGGGGTGGGGAGTAGGTTTCTAAGACTATCACTCAGGTGCCCCAATCTGGTTTGTTCCTACAATATTGATTATCAGTTAACATCAACCCAGTATTATTTAGCAAATGATATCAATTAGCTTTTGTAAAGGGATATGTACTGAGAAGATATAGCAACAACCAAGTGCAACAAAATCCTAAATCAGGAGTTCCTTCTCTGTTCTACCATCTTAGTAGAGTGGATTCAAATTTAAGGTGAAAGCTACAAAACATCCCTCCAGGGGCATGCTAGAGCCAGATCCTGCCAGCTCAGGGGAGATGATTGTAAAATTTTCAGTGTGAGCATTTATGCCTCAGAAACTGTCACATACTACAAATTACGGCTTGATTTACAGTTTTGAGGATTTTCTAGACAAAAAAAGTGATGGAGAATATGTTAACAATGCAGATTAAACATAAAAGTGTGCTGTGGATACATTTTTTCAAAGACTTAGTTGTGTATCATTTACCAGCATGATCCTGTATATCTCCTCACTGGCAGGTTATTGGAGGATAGGTGGGGGAGCGAGACCATTGCTTCCTGGTCCAGGGGTCACCCTCTTAGAGTACCCATAAAGCCCCCCGATATGTCTGAACTTTGACCACTTTTTTGGCTGGTCACATTCTGCATCTTATCTCATATCTCATATCCTGCATCCTGCTTGCTCCATCTGCCTCAAGAACTCTTTTCTAACTCATCAGACATTATGTGTCAGTCTACCATGTGACTGGGAGCAGCTTTTTCCAGTAGCTATAGTCAGAAATGTCTGTATCTCTAATACTACCCAAGTAAAGAGTATCTCTCCTCCTAGCATTCACATCTGAGGTTGAAGGACTCCACTTATATAACCACCATGCAATGTGTGGGGAGATCTGAAGGCTTTCTGGCTTTGGGTTTTGATCTTGTTGCATTTGTTCTTTTCAGTTTTAATGAGACCTCCAGCCATGGAGATCTTGGAGTCCACCAGTCTAAGCCAGGTAGTGTAGCTCCCAGCATGGGAGCCATGAGAAAACAAGGTCTCAGGATGCTAGCCCAGATGATCTTTGGATTTGAACTTGGTGGAATCATTCTACATAGAAACTGAATTAAACTGTAGTCTCTCTCTCCCCAAAGACTGAAATAGTATAAAATGGATTAGATCCTAGTGGTATTAGGGGGAAAAGGTCTTCATATTTGTTTTTGCTATGCCTTTGAAATAAATATTCTTTTGTAAGAATTAGTTAATCTCATGTTAGGTGGTTAAATGGAATTGGGGTGCTAGTCACTAGCCCCTACAAGGGAAAACACAATTAATGGGGGCTCAAGCTAATGACAGAAGGATGGAGACACCCCCAACTCATTTCCACTAGGGAACTGGAGAACTGTGTTAGGGGAAGGATGATAAAATATAATACACCTGACCTCAGAGAGTAAGCCAGAGTAAAACCATATTATACTATAAATATTTATTCTCATCATCAAATAACAGTGGAACCATTATATTTGTCTTCTAATACCCCAATGCCTGGTATACTATATGAGAAAATAGATGTGGTGCTCAAGAAAATAAACTCAGGGGAAAGTGGTTGGAATGTGACTAAATACATACAGAGTAAATCCATGCTGGAGTCAAAACACATCTTAAAAAGTCAGTGATCAATTTTCAGGGCACATTAAAATGGAAAAAAAAATCCCCAAAAGAATTAAAAACATGAACATATTTTGAACAATTATGAATTAATATAAAAAAGACAGGTAACTGAGAAGACTATTACAACTATACATATCGTCCTCTCATCTTTTTTTTTATCTTTTAAATTAGTATTTCTCACTTCTACTCTAATCAAAGATCTAATAGTTGATATCATAGACAGACACTTCTGAAATTATTCCCATATCAATAACTAGATACTTCATGATAAATATGTAAAACATAAAATTTCAGTTGGTGTTAGATCACATATAATTATACAGATATTAATCATAGATGTAATCTACTTCATTTTTTTATATTCTCTAACCAACATGTCTAACTCTTCTTCTCTGCCTCTCTCCTTCCTCTTTCTTTTTCTTTTCCTCCTCTTCCTTCTCCTCAGCTGCTTCTAATTCTTCCTTCTTGTTAATTGACACAGTAACTCAATGCATACACATCTCTCCTGCAAAGGATCCTGAAGATCATGCTACATGAAAACTGGTTGAAGGAAATGGGAATGTTTCACCTGAAGAAGACATAAAGACAAGAAGCCTGCATTCAAATAGTTGGTCTGTCACATGAAAGGATTAGATATAATCTGCTTGACACTACTGGGGAAAATTAGGAGTAATGGGTGCAAGCTTCAAAAAGGCAAATTTAGACTTGATGTAAACATACTTAAAATGGAAGCCTTCCCAAAAGTGGAATGGAGTAGCTTAAGTAGTAGTGAGTTCCCTTTTTTGAAATATTCAAGAAAAAGATGACAAATGGTAAGGTACATTAGTTAGTTTGTTAAATCTAGATTATCAATAAAACAATAAATCAAGCCTTGGTTTTGTTGCATTTGAAGATTTTCAAGGTGTAAATGCTCTCATTGAATGAAAATCAGCTCTCATGCTCCCATGGAAGCTAGCTCAAGCACAACCCTGCTTACAACTCAGAAAGGCTATGATTCTCTGGTTCTATAATAATTCCTTTATTCTCTTTTCCTGTGCAGAATTCTTTCATTTAGCTACAACTTCTTTCTATCTTCTAATTTCACTTATAACATGAATGTCCATGAGTATATTTTTTCAGAACAAAAGATGAATTAATGAAAAAAGTACTTATTAAGTGCTTAATTAGGAAGATATACCTCACGGTGGTCAAATTAAGTGCCAAATACATCAAAATGTAGCAGTTTTTTTGTAATCTAGAACATAAAAGCCCTGACCTAACTCTCCCAACACTTCCTTGAATAGGTCCCCAGAGCAAAGCTGGGGTTCATCTCAGAGTCTCAAGATAACTCTTAAAGATTGGAGATGTCCCTTAATGAGAAATGAAACATCTCTGATTAAGTCAGAAAAGGCATAACTCAATTGGGTGGGCATAGCATAAATTTAAAGTAGACCCAGTCAGCACTGGTTCATGACTTTCTCTAGTTTCATTCAGTAGCAGGTAAGAAGGAATGAAGGCATGAGATAGTAGGAGTAATCCAAGGCTGCGTGTTGGCAGGGTAACATCTTCTATAAGATAAGGGGGCAAGAGATTCAAGAGAAAACAACTTTGTTGAGGGGTCAAGATAGGAGAAATGCTTTTTGTGAGAGAAGAAGTTGAGAAAGAGAAAGACTGTGAATGAGGCACTGAACTTATTGAGGAAGGAAAAAGACTATTCTAGAGATCTATAGACAATAGCTATCAGAATATGGATCGGATGATAAAAATAGATTGAATGCATTTATGTGCTTATCTTCCTATAACCCTCCAACATTGACAAATATCTTGCCATCTTTGCTAGCTTACTGAGTAGGAGATGAAACCTGAGAATTATTTTGATTTGCAATTATCTTATAATTAGTGACCTGGAGCATTCTTTTATATGTTTGTTAATAGTTCACAATTCTTTTTTTAGAGAACTCTGTTTATATCTTTTGATAACTTGCAGATGTATTAATTTTGCTTATGCAGAAGTTTTTCAGTTTCATGTAATAATAATTATGTATTATTTAAATTTTAATAGATATTTATTAATATTTGCTTTTGTTTATAGTTTTTCTTTGTCCTTTAGTTAAGATATTAGGAGTACATATATATCATAAAAGGAGTCTAGAAAAGTACTTTCTCAGTTTTTCAGAATAATTTGTAGTATTGGCACTTATTGTTCTTCAAAAGTTTGATAAAAATAAGCACTTTGACTTACATCAACTGATGCTGAGTGAAGTGAGCAGAACTAGGAGAACATTGTACATAGTAACACTGCACAGAGTGCAATAATTGATTTAGATAAACTTAGCTCTTCTCAGCAATGCAAAGGCCTAAAACAATTTCAAAAGACTTATGATGTTATCCAGAGAAAGAACTATGGAATCTGAATGGAGAGCAAAGCCAACTATTTGCTCTCTTTTTTTGTTTTGTTTTTTCTTTCTCATGATTCCTCCCATTTATTCTAACTCTTCTATACAACATGACTAATGTGAAATATGTTTAATAGTAATGTATATGTATAGCCTCTATTGGGTTGCATGCCATCTTAGGGAGAGGGTCGAGAGGGAGGTGGAGAAAATTTAAAACTTATGGAAGTGAATATTGAAGACTAAAATTAAATAAATATATATTTTTAAAAAATAAGTACCTTGCCTCATCATTTTGCTTTTATTTTCCCAGTGTCTACCCAGTGCATTGTACATAAAAGTCATTTAATAAATTTTTAATGAATGCAAAAATGTTTTAAAAAATAAAATTTGATGGAATTCTTTTGAATCCATGAGAACCAGAACTATTTTTTTCATTTGATAGCACCTTTATAGCAAAATCTATTTCCTTTTCTGATATTGGATTATTTAAGATTTGTGTGAATAGTTCCTTTATAGCCAGTTCTATTTCCTTTTTAAAGATTTAACTACTTAGAATTTCTTTTTGGTCTCTGTAAATTTTATTTTGCGGGTGAGCTAGGCAAAAATGCTCCCTCTCACTCTACCATCTTGACTCTGTCTCCAGGAAATTATTTAGATATTAAGATTTTCCTTCTTTTCAAAAATGTCTTCCCTGCTTATTTATTTGCTTATGCTCAACATTTTGGGGTTTTTAAAGCTGTTTTTCTTCCCTGAGATCTTTGGTGATGTATTAAAGTCTTCTCCTCCCCCTTTCCTTAGATTCTCCTGTCACTCACTTTCTAATTCCTTACCTTTTTGATGGTTGGTCACCTGAAGCTAGACCTCAAAACCATCTTAGCCAACTTGGGAATTTACTTTTCACCAGTATCATTCCTACTTCACTGACAGGGACAGAACCGACTACTGCTGTGTGTCAGTTTCCTTTCCTTCAAGCCTGGTATAGCCCCACATACACATTGGCACCCTACTCTAATTTACTTTGTTCTTTCTTTTTTTGACTGAGGGCTACTACAGCACATTCCCTGGGCAGATGCAATTCTCCTTTCGCATATTTCTACCTCCTTCACTCACAGATAGTTGTGGGGTGGGCAGAGGTGATTTTTGCTATTTGTGGCCATAGAATGGTGGGATGAGGACAGAAGTAGGAGAGTATTCCATCACAGACTCCAACAGCAGCAAATGAACTGCTCACTGAACCCCAGAGCACAGGCCCAAGGACCCAGCCGTGCTGCCCTGCCAGAATATAAGGACTTGTAGGGGAGGAGGTGTGAGATGCTAAGTGAGCACATTAATGATTAAGGATTAGCCTTCTCTTATAAACACATTAGGTTGTTATTTTGCTGAAACTCTTGGTGTCTTGGCCTGTGGATACAACTGAAATTACTTTACCTCTTATAATTCTGGGGAATTTTGAAAGCTTAGGACAATTGGAAAAAAAGATCTAGTCTGGGGTGTGTGTGAAATTTTGTTCTGTGAAGTTTGGATTCAGTCAAAGGGCCACACTTGAGGACTTAGAGGGCCATATGTGGCCTCAAGGTTGCAGGTTCCCCACCCCTGCACCCCTCCACCTTATTTTGTTGTTGTTCAGCCATGTCCAGCTCTTTGTGATTCCACAGACCATACATAGCACACCAGGCTCTTCCATCCTCCACTATCTCTTCAAGCCTGTCCAAGTTCATGTTAGTTGTTTCCATGACATTATCTATCCATCACATCCTCTGCTTGTTGCCTTTTCCTTTTGCCTTCAAACTTTCCCAGCATCAGGGTCATTCTGATAAGTCCCATCTTGTTGGTGACTTAGAAATTTAGTTACTCTTTTAAAAAATATATATATATCAGTAAGGTCAGAGATTTTTCTCCCTGTATCTTTATCATCTTTTCCTCTTTATCTAATCTGCATATGGGTCCCTCATAACCATGACACTTCTCCCTCTTATACATATGTTTGGCCCTACCCAGCTGTCTCTCTCTCATTTCTAATCTTTGTTCCCTTTAGTGCCATTTCTACCTCCTCTACCAGCACATCCAAGACTGTGATGCTAGGGGCCAATTTGGATAGTCCTACTTTTCTTGATGGAGGAAATAATTTATTACAATTTTTGCATATGTTTTTAATTGTTCTTCTAATTATAGACTTTTCATCTTCATTCTTTTTTTTTTAAGCAATTGGGGTTAAGTAACTTGCTCAAGGTTACATGGCCAGTTATTTCTGGGTGTGGAGCTAAGTATCTAAGCCCGGATTTGATCCCCAGGTCATCCCGACACTGGAGCTGGTGCTCTTACTCGCTGAGCCACCTGGCCGCCCCTCATCTTCATTCTTAAAAGTCCTTTGGCTGACTTTGCTTAATCTTTTCTGTCTAAGCTTTCTTTAAATTAGTTTTATCCACCATTACTAAATCCACATTTTACAAAACTTAAGGGTGTGTATATAATATGTGTGTATATGTTTCAATTACCCTCTTTTTTATATGTCTATGTGTACACATAACAGTTTCAATGACCCTCTCATCACTCTTGCTAGTCCCACTCCCTCCCTTGTCCTTCCAACACAATTAACCAAGAGAAAGAAATGGAATTTAAAAGTTGTAATAAATGAGCACAACCAAACAAAATAAATCCACATAGAGGCCAAGTCCAGAAATGTATGTCTTAACACCATGTGTCCATCATCATTGTTTCAGGAGGTGGGTAAGAAGTTTAATCTGAGTCAGCTTCAGCCTAGTCTCTTCCCTCATTCTCTTTTGCTGCACTTTGGTAGTTGGATTCTATGGTTGGTGACATCTGTCAAGAGATAATGCTGTATGGTGAGAGTCCTTGAGCTTGACTCACTGAAGCCACCAAGTGACCCTGTGAATACAGGCTTGGGTTGTTTGCTTGCCTAGTTATTCATTCTTTTATTTTAGATGAAGAGAGAGAAACATTCCAGGATTTCAGTGTCTGGGTTTTTGCAGTTAGTTATGCTCCTTATGCCACAAGGAGCAAGAAGTGAGCTTTGAGAGTGACTTCCAGAACCCAGCCCAAAGTAGCTGAGACAATTATGCTGAATCTGGAAATGAACTTGAGGGACAAGTGTTACACATGAAATATACTAAGAATGAATCCACTCTCCCCCCAGTGAAATAAGAAGAGTGTTTTCCTGAGAAGTTAAGAGGAAATTTTACATTTTTAGTCTTCTTACATCTTTGAAGTAAATAGTTCTAAAAGTTCATCAATGTTAAGTGGTTACTTGGAACTTGGGTACTGGTCACTGGTATCCAAAGGGTAGGCAGTAAATGGGGGCTAGAGATAATGGCATTAGAAATGAGACCACCACAAAACTGCTCAGGATACCCTGAGGGACAGATGTAGCTGACCTGACTCTAAGAGAGTTAACTGGAGCATACTTGCTATACAGGGGTTCCACTTCTTGGGTATCATCTTCCATTTCTTCATAAAATCTACTGATTCTCCTCCTAATTCATTCTGTAATATTGATTTCATCTTTTACCTTATTTTTCATTTCTTCTATCTATTCAGTTATCAGTATGGAAAATCCATTTTTTCCTGTTAATCTCTCCTCATAGATATTATGGAATTAGATTTGCAATAATTTTTTATATACAGACTTCTAGGTGTAGAGCCAAGATGGTGGAGTAGAAGAAGCAGATAAACTTTCCCAACATCCTACTCAAAACAACTTAATATAATACCTCAAATTGAATTCTGGAGCAGTAGAGTCAATGAAAGTTTAGGGTGATGAATTTTTCCAGCTCAAGGCAACATAAAAGGTTGGAAGAAGTTTGCGACATTAAAGTAGGGAATAACCCAGAACCCATGTGGTGGTAATACCAATTGTGGACTTTGGAGGTGGTGATAGATACAGTAGCAATTTTGAGAGCTCTCAAGTCAGAGATGGTAAGAGGATCTGGCAATTGATCAGAAAGAGATTATACATGATCCCTTTGCTATCAATAAGCACAGGACAGGACACTGTTAGGCAACTCCATTGTCTATATCCACTTTGGGGTCACAGTTCCAGGGTGGAGAAGAATGCTTTCAGTCACAAAGGTGCAGGGGCCCCAAGAAGCAGTATTGCTTGCTGTTCCTAGGAGACCCAAAAGCAGTATCCTTTGCAATCACAGGGGAGCAGGAAGCCTAAGGAGTAGCATTACTTTTAGATGCAAGAGATCAGGAGCCTTTCCTGGGTAAGGACCAGAGCCCAGACCAGAAAAGCAGTGGCCATACCTCTCTCTTTCTCTCTCTGGATCATATTACCTTGGAAACACTGAAAACTTCCAAATCCCTAGAACTACCTCTAAAAAACTGTAAAAAACTTGAAGCTTAGGGCAGTGCTCTATCCCTGATTTCCACTCCAAGCACAGAGACTAACAATAATATAAAGTCCAAAGTCAAGAAATAGGATGGAAAAGAAAAAAAGAAGAAAATAAAAGGACCTGCTCATAAAAAGCCACTATGGTGATGGGAAGACACAAACTCAGAAGAAAATTATATGAAAACAGATACAATCAAAGTCTCAAAGAAAAATATGAATTGGACATAAACCCAAGAAGAATTCCTAGGAGAACTAAAAAATTATTTTAAAAATCATAATGGTGGGGGAAAATTTGAGAAAATAAATGAGAGCAGTGCAAGAAAATTATGATGACATTTAAGAGCTTAGTAAAAAGAGGCACAAAAATACTGAAGAAAATAGCTTAGAAAACAGAATTGGTCAAAAGGAAAAGAAGGTAAAAGGCTCATTGAAGAAAATAATTTCTTAAAAATTAGCATTGGGGAGTGCGCACATTAACCTCCTCCAAGGCACAGACTTTGTAGTGACCCAGCGGTGAGACCGCTAGGGAGCCCCCAACCCGCTGGATGCCGGACTTTGCAGCAGGCCTCATGCCCCTGCTGCCTCCTGCTGTTTTCCTCTATGGTCCTGGGCACATAGTATAATCATTAAGTGTTTAGTTTTCCAACAATTTTCTATGGAAAATCAAGGGAAATGGGCCATGGCTGCCGTGAGCAACTTTGAAGAGTGGGACACCTTTACAGAAGCTTAATCAAGTTGCCATCATCGTGAGACCTTCCAGATCAGGACTCTGGCAGAGTTCCTCTATCTCGTTTTGCTCAATCAGTGGAAGCTATCTTTCCATTTTTCCTCTGCCTCCTGGAAAGTAGCAGAAGGCCAGCATCAAATCATGGTTGGATTTAAGCCTATAGATGTGCCCCCAACAGCCACCATAAAATTCCTTGGGGCTGGCATTGTTGCCTGCATCGCTGACCTCATCACCTTCCCCCTGGACACAGCCAAAGTTCAACTGCAGATTCAAGGAGAGAGCTGTCTGAGCTTCTTCTACCACTTCCCAGTATCAGGGTGTCATGGGCATCATTCTGACCATGGTCAAGACTGGTGGCTGGGTTACAATGCCAGATGAGTTTTGCCTCTGTTCACATTGGCCTCTATGACTCTATCAAGCAGGGCATAGTCCAACCCACAGATGTGGTGAAAGTACGTTTCCAGGCCCAGGCTCATGCAGGAAGCAGCCGGAGATACCAGGGTACAGTGGATGCCTATAAGACTTGCCAGAGAAGAGGACCTTTGGGGCTTATGGAAAGGAACTTCACCCAATGTTGCCCACAATGCTATTGTCAACTATGCTGAGCTGGTGACCTATGATCTCATCAAAGATGCCCTTCTGAAAGCCCACCTTATGACTGATAACCTTCCATGCCACTTCACATCAGCCTTTGGGGCTGGCTTCTACACCACCATCATTGCTTCCCCTGTGGACGTGGTCAAGACAAGGTACATGAACTCTGCCGTGGGCCAGTATGCCAGTGCTGGCCACTGTGCCCTCACCATGCTTCAGAAGGAGGAACCCCAAGCCTTCTACAAGGGGTTCATGCCTTCCTTCTTCCACTTGGGCTCCTGGAATGTAATGATGTTTGTCACCTCTGAGTAACTGAAACAGGCTCTGATGGCCGTTCGCACTTCCCAGGAAGCTCCCTTTTGAGCCCTCTCCTGCTAGCTTTATGCCTTATCTGCCCCCCCCCACTCTTTGAATCCATACCCCATTCTGCCTCTTTCCCTCCCATTTTATTTTCCCCTTATTCCTCCCCTCCCCTGCCTTAGCATTAAAGGAACCCCCTACACTCCCACCCTTAGAGTTAGCCCCATTTAAACCTTCTCCATCCAGCCCACTTCTTCTGCCATTGTATCCTCACTAAGTTCTTTAGCTCCTTACTTCTAATAAAGCCAGACCAGAACACCCCCCAAAAAGTGAGCATTGAGCAAGGAGAAGCTATTGACTCTATAAGACAGCAAGAAACAATCAAACAAAGTCAAAATAATGAAAAAAAAAACAAAAAAAAACATAAAATATCTAACTGGAAAAACAGATGTCTTGGAATATAGAATAGAGATAATTTAAGAACTGGACAACCTGAATACCATGATCAAAGACAGAACCTAGACATCATATTTCAAGAAATTATAAAGAAAAACTGCCCTGATTGCCTAAAACCAGAGGATAGGATCGAAATGGAAAAAATCCGCCAATCACCTCCTAAAAGAGATCCCAAATTGAAACTCCTAGGAATATTATAGTCAAATTCCAGAGTTCCCAGATCAAAGAGAAAATACTTCAAGCAGTCAGAAAAAAATAATTCTACTACAATCAAGATTACACAGGATTTAGAAGCTACCACAATAAAGCAGCAGAGAGTTTGATACATGATATTCAGAAAGGCAAAGGAACTTTGCCTAGGATTAAAACCAAGAATAACCCACTCAGAAAAAAAAAACAAACAAACAGAAAAAACTCAAGAGAGAAAAATGAATATCCAATGAAATAGTGGACTCCCAAGAATTCCTGATGAAAAGATCAGAGTTGAATAGAAAATTTGACTTTCAAATACAAGACTCAAGAGAAATATAAAAAAGTAATCATGAAAGAGAAATAATAAGGGACATAATAAGGTTAAACTGCTTATATTCCTTTAAGAAAAGATGCTACATGTAACTCCTAAGAACTTTATCATTATAAGGGTAGTTAGAAGGACTCTACATAGACAGAAGCCATGGAAGTAAATTGACTATGTTGGCATGGACTCAAAAAAATGCATAGATGAGAAAGGAATGTACTGGGAGAAAAGGGAAGGGAGAGGAAGAATACCAGAAATTATCTCATATAAAATATTATGGAAGGAAGAGCTTTTACAGTAGAGAGGAAATGGGAGGGGAGCAATACCTAATTGGTTTAAAAAGCTAAGAATATGTACATACACACATTCAGTTGGGTATAGAAACCTCAGAAACAAAACAGACTTTTGAGGAGAGACAATAAGAAAGAAAGAAAAAAGAATAAACAGAAGAAAATAGAATGGAGGGAATATATTAGTATTATATTATTATAATATATTAGTATACATTAGTAATCATAACTTTGAATGTAAATAGGATGAATTCACCCACAAAATGGAAGAAGATAGCAGAATAAATTAGAAACCAGAATGCAACTATGTTGTTTACAAGAAACACACTTGAAACAGAGAGACACCAATAGATTTAAAATTATGGACTGGAGCAAATCTATTATGTGTTGACTGAAGTAAAAAAAAAAAGACAGGGGTAGCAATCATGATCTCAGACAAGAAAAAGAAAAAAATTGAACTAATTAAAAGAAATAAGTAGGGAAACTGCATCTTGCTAAAAGGAAAGAAACTACATATTTTTAAAAGGCAGCATGGAAAATGATGTATTATCAATAATAAACATGTATGTATCAAATGGCATAACATTCAAATTCTTTGCTGTGCTTGCTTTGCTTCCTCTGCTTGCTCATATTGTCACTCAATTGCTTGACTTTTGAGCTCTTTGTCACAGTAGAACTCTGATTCCACAGAGAAGAGCTTTGTTCCAAATCACCAGGGTTTTCTCAGCTGCCAGAGCTATTAGTTAGGTCCCCTGTCTGAAGCACCCACAAGCTCTGGTCCACTGGCCACATGCCACAGGGACCTCCACCCAAGACAGTGATCCAGATCTAAGCAGGTTAAAGCAAGAGCAATTGCACTTTGAATGGTTGCTTGGTCCCCCTATAATCTGTGGTCCAGGAGCTCTGGAAGCTGCCACACAGTGGCTGCACAGCTGCCACACCTCCATTGCTTCTCGCCCTGGGGGCAGGGACTGTACCGCATTCTTGCATCCCCTCCCCCAGTTCCAACAGAGTTCCACAATGACCTTTTACTTGTTCTTTGTCATTTCTGGGTTCATAAGTCTGGAAACCTCCACAGCTGCTGGTGCTTCACTCTCCTGAAGTCTGCTCTGGCCCAACATTTAAATTCTTAAAGAAAAAATTAAATGAATTACAGGAGGAAATAGACAGTAAAACTATATAGGGGGAGACTTCAGCTTTCCCCTCTGAGAGCTAGATAAATCTCACTATAAAATAAACAAGAAAGAGGTCAAGGATATTAATAGAATGTTTTAAAAGTTTGATATGACAGACCTCTGGAAAAAACTGAAAGGGAATAGAATGGAACACATTTTTCTCAGGTGTACATGACATCTTCACAAAAATTCACCATGTATTAGAACATAAAGTCTTCAGAACCAGTATAAATACTAATTGCATTCTTTTTAGACATAATGCAACAAAAATTGCAGTCAATAAAGGGCAGTGTTTTTAAACTTAAAAGATTAAAAGTTAGTTGGCAACTAGATGTCTAGCCCCTAAAAATGAGTGAGTCAAAGAACAAATCATAGAAATAATCAATAATTTCATGAAAGATAATGACCAAAGTAAGACAAAATACCTAAAATTGATGCAGCCAAAGCAGTACTTATGAACATGGATATCTCCAAATGTATACATCAATAACAGAGAGAAAGATCAGATCAATGGATTAAGCATGCAACTAAAGAATAGAAAAAGGACAAATTGAAAATTTACAATTAAATACCAAAGTGGAAATCCTGAAAATCAAAGAAAAGATTAATAAAACTGAAAGTTTAAAAATAATTGAACAAACAAAAAACACTGAAAAAGCAAAAATAAAAACCTCAATAAAAATTGGAGCTACTTATATTTATAAAAAACACACAATAAGGTAGATAAACCATTAGTTTGATTTTTAAAAAAGAAAGAAGAAAATAAAATTGTTAGTATCAAAATAAAAAGGGTGAATGCACCACCAATAAAGATAAAATTAAAGTAACTATTGCAACCTATTTTGCTTAATTACATAAAATTAAAACTGACAATCTAAGTGAAATGGATGAATATTTACAAAAATACAAATTGCCTGGTATAACAGAAGAGGAAATAAAATATTTAAATAATTCCTTCTTAGAAAGAGAAGTTCAGGGGCAGCTAGGTGGCGCAGTGAATAGAGCACCAGCCCTGGAGTCAGGAGGACCTGAGTTCTGATCTGGCCTCAGACACTTAACAGAAAAAACAAAAACAAAAAACTAGCCATGTGACCTTGGGCAAGTTACTTAATCCCAATTGCCCAACAAAAAGCAAAAAAAAAAAGAGAGAGAGAGAGAGAAGTTCAACAAGTTATTAATGAGTTCCCTAATTAAAAATATCTAGGACCAAGTGAATTTACAAGTGATTTTCTATCAAACATTTAAAGAACAATATATCCTGGCACTATGTATGCTATTTGAAAAAAAAAATAGATAATTCCTACGAAATTCCTTTCATGACACAAACATTTTTTTATCTAAACAAAGGAAAATAAAACCAGAGAAAGAAAATTATAATTCAATTTACATAATAAATATTGTTCCTGCCTGACTGCTTGTAATATTTTCTCCTTGACCTGGGAACTCTGGAATTTGGCTATGGTATTCCTAGGAGTTTTCTTTTGGGGATCTTTTTCAAGAGGTGGTCAGTGGATTCTTTCAACCTCTATTTTGCCCTCTGGTTCTAGAATATCAGGGCAATTTTGCTTGATAATTTCTTGAAAGATGATATCTAGGCTTTTTTTCTGATCATGGCTTTCAGGTAGTCCAATAATTTGTTAATTATCTCTCCTGGGTCAATGGTTTTTCCATCGAGATATTTCAAATTGTCTTCTATTTTTTCATTGTTTTGGATCTATTTTACAATATTTTGATTTCTCATAAAGTCATTAGCTTCCATTTGCTCCATTATAATTTAGAAGGAATTCTTTTCTTCAGTGAACTTTTTAACCTCCTTTTCCATTTGGCCAATTCTACTTTTTAAGGTAATCTTCTCCTCATTGGCTTTTTGGATCTCTTTTGCCATTTGAGTTAGTCTATTTTTAAGATGATATTTTCTTCAGTATTTTTGGGGTTGCCTTTAGCAAGTTGTTGACTCATTTTTTTGTGATTTTCTTGCATCATTCTCATTTCTCTTCCAAATTTTTCCTTTACTTCTCTTTTTTCTTTTTCTTTCTTTTTTTTTTGCTTTTTGGAGGGAAATTGGGGTTAAGTAACTTGCCCAAGGTCACACAGCTAGTGTGTATGTGTGTTAAGTGTCTGAGGCTGGATCCAAACTCAGGTCCTCCTGACTCCGGGGCTGGCACTCTACTCACTGTGCAACCTAGCTGCCCCTCCTCTATTTCTCTTGATTTTCAGAATCCTTTTTGAGCTCCTCCATGACCTCTGACCAACTCATATTTTTCTTGGAGGCTTTTGGTGCAGGAGTTTTGACTTTGTTGTCTTCTTCTGGTTGTGTGATTTGTCACCAAAGAAAGTTTTTATAGTCTGATTTTTCTTCCTCTGTTTGCTCATTTTCCCAGCCAATTACTTGACTTTTTAGCTCTATGCCAAAGTAGGACTCTGATTCCAGAGTGGAGAGTGCTCTGTCCTAAATTTGTGGGGTTTTGCAAAGATGTTGTCAGATCTGCTTCTAGGTACCTATAAATTTCAGTTCTTCTAAGGTGGTATGATCAAAGGAGAGGTGTTTACTCCTTTCCTGGCCCATGGTCTTTTCTGTGATTGATCACAAGCACTCTTTTCTGCCTCAGAACTATGAGGAGGACACCCTTTCCACAGCCACCACAAGCTCTGTCATGACAGCACTCCTCACCCCAGACTGCCACCCAAGACTGTGACTGAGATCCAAGCAGGGCAAAGCAAGAGAATGTTGTCTCCAGTGCCAGCAAAGAGATTCCTGCAATTGCCCTCTGATCAGCTGCTTGATCTCCCCACTATCTGTGGACCTGGAGCTCCAGAAGCCTCCACTGCTGCTGCTGCTGCTGCTG